>NW_028127894.1:0-13107 GCF_965231255.1 Vanellus vanellus
GGCCACTTTGGGGACAGAGACAGTTTGGGGACAAAGGGGACACTTTGGGGGACAATGGGGACACTTTGGGGACCTTTGGGGGACTTTGGGGACAATTTGGGGGCAATGGGGCCACTTTGGGGACCTTTTGGGGACAATTTGGGGACAATGGGGCCACTTTGGGGACAAAGGGGACAATTTGGGGACAAAGGGGACACTTTGGGGACATTTTGGGGACAATGGGGCCACTTTGGGGACAAATGGGGACATTTTGGGGACAGAGGGGCCACTTTGGGGACAGAGACGGTTTGGGGACAATGGGGACACTTTGGGGGACAATGGGGACACTTTGGGGACATTTTGGGGACTTTGGGGACAATTTGGGGACAATGGGGCCACTTTGGGGACAATGGGGCCACTTTGGGGACAAATAGGGACATTTTGGGGACAAAGGGGCCACTTTGGGGACAATGGGGACAATTTGGCGACTTTGGGGCCACTTTGGGGACAGAGACGGTTTGGGGACAATGGGGACAATTTGGGGACAAATGGGGACATTTTGGGGACAAATGGGGACATTTTGGGGACAAAGGGGCCACTTTGGGGACTTTGGGGCCACTTTGGGGCCAGAGACGGTTTGGGGACAGTGGGGACAGTTTGGGGGTGGGGGGGTGGGGTGGGGGGGACACTTCGGGGACACTTTGGGGACACTTTGGGGAGCCGCCACCTCACCCCCCCCCCCCCACTGTCCCCCCCTCAGGTGACACCATGAAGCTGTGGGTGGCGCTGGTGGCAGCGACGCTGCTGGTGGGTGAGTGCCACCCCAGTGCCACCCCAGTGCCACCCCAGTGCCACCCCATTGTCACCCCATTGTCTCCCCCATTGTCACACCCCATTGTGATACCCCTTTGTGACCCCATTGTCACCCCATTGTCACCCCATTGTCACCCCATTGTCACACCCCATTGTGATACCCCTTTGTGACCCCATTGTGACCCTTTTGTCACCCCAGTGCCACCCCATTGTCACCCCATTGTCACACCCCATTGTGATACCCCTTTGTGACCCCATTGTCACCCCATTGTCACCCCATTGTCACATCCCATTGTGATACCCCTTTGTCACCCCATTGTCTCCCCCATTGTCACCCCCAGTGCCACCCCAGTGCCACCCCATTGTCACCCCATTGTCTCCCCCATTGTCACACCCCATTGTGATACCCCTTTGTGACCCCATTGTCACCCCATTGTCACCCCATTGTCACATCCCATTGTGATACCCCTTTGTCACCCCATTGTCTCCCCCATTGTCACCCCCAGTGCCACCCCAGTGCCACCCCATTGTCACCCCATTGTCTCCCCCATTGTCACACCCCATTGTGATACCCCTTTGTGACCCCATTGTCACCCCATTGTCACCCCATTGTCACCCCATTGTCACACCCCATTGTGATACCCCTTTGTGACCCCATTGTGACCCTTTTGTCACCCAGTGCCACCCCATTGTCACCCCATTGTCACACCCCATTGTGATACCCCTTTGTGACCCCATTGTCACCCCATTGTCACCCCCATTGTCACACCCCATTGTGATACCCCATTGTCACCCCCATTGTCTCCCCCATTGTCACCCCAGTGCCACCCCAGTGCCACCCCATTGTCACCCCATTGTCTCCCCCATTGTCACACCCCATTGTGATACCCCTTTGTGACCCCATTGTCACCCCATTGTCACCCCATTGTCACCCCATTGTCACACCCCATTGTGATACCCCTTTGTGACCCCATTGTGACCCTTTTGTCACCCCAGTGCCACCCCATTGTCACCCCATTGTCACACCCCATTGTGATACCCCTTTGTGACCCCATTGTCACCCCATTGTCACCCCCATTGTCACACCCCATTGTGATACCCCATTGTCACCCCCATTGTCTCCCCCATTGTCACCCCAGTGCCACCCCAGTGCCACCCCAGTGCCACCCCATTGTCACCCCATTGTGATACCCCATTGTCACCCCCAGTGCCACCCCAGTGCCACCCCATTGTCACACCCCATTGTGATACCCCTTTGTGACCCCATTGTCACCCCATTGTCACCCCATTGTCACATCCCATTGTGATACCCCATTGTCACCCCATTGTCTCCCCCATTGTCACCCCCAGTGCCACCCCAGTGCCACCCCATTGTCACCCCATTGTCACCCCATTGTCACACCCCATTGTGATACCCCTTTGTGACCTCATTGTCACCCCTTTGTCACCCCCATTGTCACCCCCATTGTGATACCCCTTTGTCACCCCCTTTGTCACCCCTTTGTCACCCCATTGTCACCCCCATTGTGACCCCCAGTGCCACCCCATTGTCACCCCCATTGTCACATCCCATTGTGATACCCCTTTGTCTCCCCATTGTCACACCCCATTGTCACCTCATTGTCACCCCATTGTCCCCCAGTCCCCTCCCAGTGCCCCCCCAGTTCCCCCCATTTTCCCCCCACTGTCCCCCAGTGCCCCCCAGTCCCCTCCCAGTCCCTCCCAGTGCCCCCCAGTGCCCCCCAGTGCCCTCCCAGTCCCTCCCAGTCCCTTCCAGTCCCTCCCAGTGCCCCCCAGTCCCCCCCAGTGCCCCCCAGCCCCTCCCAGTCCCTCCCAGTCCCTCCCAGTGCCCCCCAGTCCCCTCCCAGTCCCTCCCAGTCCCCCCCAGCCCCCTCCCAGTCCCTCCCAGTCCCTCCCAGTCCCCCCCAGTCCCCTCCCAGTCCCCTCCCAGTCCCTCCCAGTGCCCCCCAGCCCCTCCCAGTCCCTCCCAGTCCCCCCCAGTGCCCCCCCCCAGTCCCCCCCAGTCCTCCCCAGTCTATCCCAGTCCTCCCCAGTACCCCCCAGTGCCCCCCCCAAGTGTCACCCCCCCCTATTGGGACCACAAGTTGGGGGGGAGGGGGGTGGGGTGGGGGGTTACCCTAAATTTGGGGGGGGGGTAAATTGGGGGGGGGGGGGAGTCCGAGTGGGGGGAGGGGGGGATTGGGGGGGGGGTGTTACCCTAAATTTGGGGGGGGGGGGGGAAGGGGGGGGGGGGTCCGAGTGGGGGGAGGGGGGTGTGTGTTGCCCTAAATTTGGGGGGGGGGTATAAATGGGGGGGGGGGGGTCCGAGTGGGGGGAGGGGGTGGGGGTGTTACCCTAAATTTGGGGGGGGGGGGGGCTAAATTTGGGGGGGGGGGGTGGATTTCGAGGGGGGGGGGCACCCAAAATGGGGGGGGGGGGGAATTTTGGGGGTGCTCTGTGCCCCCCCCCCCCCCACTTGGTGACACCCCCCCCTCTCCCCCCCCCCCCCCCCCCCCAATTTCAGGCTGTGGGGCCGACGTGGCCCCCCCCTCCCCCTCCCCTCCCCCCCCCGCCCGCGTTTGGGGGTACCTGAGGGTTTTGGGGGGGGCGGCCCAAAACGCCACCGCCCGTCTGCGGGGGGGTCCCCTCCTCCAGAGGCTGCAGTGAGTTTGGGGGGGGGGGGGGGGGGCACCCCCAAAATTTGGGGGGGGGGGGGTTATACCCCCCAAAAATGGGGAGGGGGGGGGCAAAAATGGGGAGGGAAAGCCCAAAATTGGGAGGGGGGGGATGGTAAAAAATAGGGGGGGGGGGGAGGGACTGACACACACCCCCAAAATATGGGGGGGGGGAGCCCAAAATTGGGGGGGGGGGGGTTATCCCGCCAAAAATGGGGGGGGGGGGGCAAAAATGCGGAGGGAAAGCCCAAAATTGGGAGGGGGGAGGTGAAAAAGGGGGGGGGGGGAGGGGCAAAAAAAGGGGGGGAGGGGCAAAAGAATGGGGGGAGGGGTAAAAAATGGGGAGGGGGAGGGGCTGACACCCCCCCAAAAAGTATAGGGGGGGGGTGGGGCACCCCCAAAAATTTGGGGGGGGTCATGACAGCGCAAAAATGGTGGGGGGGGACACCCCCAAAAGGTGATTTTGGGGGGGGGAAGGGGATTTGGTGGCCCCCGTAGGGACTTGGTGGCCCCATAGGACTCCTTGAATCCCATAGGGACTTGGTGGCCCACGTAGGGAATCGGTGGCCCCCATGGAGATTCGGTGGCCCCCATAGGGACTCAGTGGCCCCCATGGATATTTGGTGGATCTGTAGGGACTCAGTGGGCCCCGTGGAGATTCGGTGGCCCCTGTAGGGACTCAGTGGCCCCATGCAGATTCGGTGGCCCCCGTAGGGACTCAGTGGCCCCCATGGATATTTGGTGGATCTGTAGGGACTCAGTGGCCCCCATGGATATTTGCTGGACCTGTAGGGACTCGGTGGCCCCCATGGAGTCTTGGTGGGCCCCGTAGAGACTCGGTGGCCCCCATGGAGATTTGGTGGACCTGTAGGGACTCAGTGGCCCCCATGGAGATTCGGTGGCCCCTGTAGGGACTCAGTGGCCCCCATGGATATTTGGTGGATCTGTAGGGACTCAGTGGCCCCCATGGATATTTGCTGGACCTGTAGGGACTCGGTGGCCCCCATGGAGTCTTGGTGGGCCCCGTAGAGACTCGGTGGCCCCCATGGAGATTTGGTGGCCCCCGTAGGGACTCAGTGGCCCCCGTAGGGACTCAGTGGCCCCCATGGATATTTGGTGGATCTGTAGGGACTCAGTGGGCCCCGTGGAGATTCAGTGGCCCCCATAGGGACTCAGTGCCCCCATGCAGATTCGGTGGCCCCCTTAGGCACTCAGTGGCCCCCATGGAGATTCGGTGGCCCCTGTAGGGACTCAGTGGCCCCCATGGAGATTCGGTGGCCCCTGTAGGGACTCAGTGGCCCCCATGGATATTTGCCGGACCTGTAGGGACTCGGTGGCCCCCATGGAGACTTGGTGGGCCCCGTAGGGACTTGGTGGCCCCCATAGGGACTCAGTGGCCCCCCTGGAGATTCGGTGGCCCCCGTAGGGACTCAGTGGCCCCCATGGAGATTCGGTGGCCCCCATGGATATTTGGTGGCCCCCGTAGGCACTCAGTGGCCCCCATGGATATTTGCCGGACCTGTAGGGACTCGGTGGCCCCCGTGGAGACTTGGTGGCCCCCATAGGCACTCAGTGGCCCCCATGGATATTTGCCGGACCTGTAGGGACTCGGTGGCCCCCACGGAGGTCCGGTGGCCCCCATGGAGACTGGGTGGCCCCGCGGCCCCTCCACGCCCCCCGACCTCGTCCCCCTCCCCCCGCAGGTGGCTGGCGGCGGAGGCGCGGAGCCAGGCGGGCACGTTGGGCGCACTGGTGCGGGCGGACGTGGCGGAGGCGCAGGATCGGGCGGCCGAGTACGGGGCGGAGGTGCGGACGGCGCTGGAGCAGAGTTGGGGGGAACTGCGGAACCGGGGGAGCGCCTTCGCCCGCAAACTGCGCAAACGCCTCAGCCGCGACGGGGAGGAGCTGCGCCGCCGCTGGGAGGCCCTGGGCCAGGCCCTGGGGGAGGGGGCGGCCGCCCTGCGCCGCGTTTGGGGGGAGGAGGGGGGGGAGCCCCAACTGAGCGAGGGCTGAGCGGGGGATGGGGGCGGCGGCCGAGGAGAGGGGGAGACCCCAATAAATGGTGATGGGAGAGAGGCGGTGCTGCGGCGGCGCTCCAAAAGTGGTCCTTCGCGCCCCAAAAAGTGGTCATTCGCGCCCCAAAAATGAGCATCCGAAACCCAAAAATGGCACTCTCTGCCCCAAAAATGGTCATTCGCGCCCCAAAAATGGTCATTCGCACCCCAAAAATGAGCATCCGAACCCCAAAAATGGAACTCTGTGCCCCAAAAATGGCACTTGCAGCGAAAAAATGAGCGTCCGCACCCCCAAAAACGGTACTCTGTGCCCCAAAAATGAGTGTCCGAAACCCAAAAATGGCACTCTGCGCCCCCAAAATGGTCATTCGCGCCCCAAAAATGAGCGTCCGAACCCCAAATGTGGAACTCTGCGACCCAAAAATGGCACTCGCAGCGAAAAAATGAGCGTCCGCACCCCCAAAAATGGTCATTCGTGCCCCAAAAATGAGCGTCCGAATCCCCAAAATGGCACTCTGCGCCCCAAAATGGGCATCCGAAACCCAAAAATGGCACTCTGTGCCCCCAAAATGGTCATTTCCGCCCCAAAAATGAGCTTCCAAATCCCCAAAATGGCACTCTGAGGCCCAAAAATGGCACTCTGCGCCCAAAAAGGGCCGTCTGGGCCCAAAAAGCCGCCAGTGCCCCAAAAGGACCCGGTGTGGGGGAGGGGCGGCCGCCCTGCGCCGCGTTTGGGGGGAGGAGGGGGGGGAGCCCCAACTGAGCGAGGGCTGAGCGGGGGATGGGGGCGGCGGCCGAGGAGAGGGGGAGACCCCAATAAATGGTGATGGGAGAGAGGCGGTGCTGCGGCGGCGCTCCAAAAGTGGTCCTTCGCGCCCCAAAAGTGAGCGTCCGAACCCCCAAAATGGCACTCGGTGCCCAAAAATGGGCGTCTGAACCCCAAAAATGGCACTCGGTGCCCAAAAATGGGTATCCGAACCCCAAAAATGGCACTCTGCGCTCCAAAAACGGTCATTCGCGCCCCAAAAATGAGCATCCGAACCCCAAAAGTGGAACTCTGCGACCCAAAAATGGCACTCGCAGCGAAAAAATGAGCGTCCGCACCCCCAAAAATGGTACTCTGTGCCCCAAAAATGAGCATCCGAATCCCCAAAATGGCACTCTGCACCCAAAAATGGTCATTCGCGCCCCAAAAATGGTCATTCGCGCCCCAAAAATGAGCATCCAAATCCCCAAAATGGCACTCTGAGGCCCAAAAATGGCACTCTGCGCCCAAAAAGGGCCGTCTGGGCCCAAAAAGCCGCCGGTGCCCCCAAAGGACCCGGTGTGGGGGAGGGGCGGCCGCCCTGCGCCGCGTTTGGGGGGAGGAGGGGGGGGAGCCCCAACTGAGCGAGGGCTGAGCGGGGGATGGGGGCGGCGGCCGAGGAGAGGGGGAGACCCCAATAAATGGTGATGGGAGAGAGGCGGTGCTGCGGCGGCGCTCCAAAAGTGGTCCTTCGCGCCCCAAAAATGAGCGTCCGAACCCCCAAAATGGCACACGGTGCCCAAAAATGGGCGTCTGAACCCCAAAAATGGCACTCGGTGCCCAAAAATGAGCATCCGAACCCCAAAAATGGCACTCTGCGCTCCAAAAATGGTCATTCACACCCCAAAAATGAGCGTCCGAACCCCCAAAATGGCACTCGGTGCCCAAAAATGGGCGTCTGAACCCCAAAAATGGCACTCTCTGCCCCAAAAATGGTCATTGGCGCCCCAAAAATGAGCGTCCAAACCCCCAAAATGGCACTTGGTGCCCCAAACATGGCACTCGCCGCGAAAAAATGAGCGTCCGCACCCCCAAAAATGGTCATTCGTGCCCCAAAAATGAGCGTCCGAACCCCCAAAATGGCACTCTGCGCCCAAAAATGGGCGTCCGAAACCCAAAAATGGCACTCTGTGCCCCCAAAATGGTCATTCGCGCCCCAAAAATGAGCTTCCAAATCCCCAAAATGGCACTCTGAGGCCCAAAAATGGCACTCTGCGCCCAAAAAGGGCCGTCTGGGCCCAAAAAGCCGCCAGTGCCCCAAAAGGACCCGGTGTGGGGGAGGGGCGGCCGCCCTGCGCCGCGTTTGGGGGGAGGAGGGGGGGGAGCCCCAACTGAGCGAGGGCTGAGCGGGGGATGGGGGCGGCGGCCGAGGAGAGGGGGAGACCCCAATAAATGGTGATGGGAGAGAGGCGGTGCTGCGGCGGCGCTCCAAAAGTGGTCCTTCGCGCCCCAAAAATGAGCGTCCGAACCCCCAAAATGGCACACGGTGCCCAAAAATGGGCGTCTGAACCCCAAAAATGGCACTCGGTGCCCAAAAATGAGCATCCGAACCCCAAAAATGGCACTCTGCGCTCCAAAAATGGTCATTCACACCCCAAAAATGAGCGTCCGAACCCCCAAAATGGCACTCGGTGCCCAAAAATGGGCGTCTGAACCCCAAAAATGGCACTCTCTGCCCCAAAAATGGTCATTGGCGCCCCAAAAATGAGCGTCCAAACCCCCAAAATGGCACTTGGTGCCCCAAACATGGCACTCGCCGCGAAAAAATGAGCGTCCGCACCCCCAAAAATGGTCATTCGTGCCCCAAAAATGAGCGTCCGAACCCCCAAAATGGCACTCTGCGCCCAAAAATGGGCGTCCGAAACCCAAAAATGGCACTCTGTGCCCCCAAAATGGTCATTCGCGCCCCAAAAATGAGCTTCCAAATCCCCAAAATGGCACTCTGAGGCCCAAAAATGGCACTCTGCGCCCAAAAAGGGCCGTCTGGGCCCAAAAAGCCGCCAGTGCCCCAAAAGGACCCGGTGTGGGGGAGGGGCGGCCGCCCTGCGCCGCGTTTGGGGGGAGGAGGGGGGGAGCCCCAACTGAGCGAGGGCTGAGCGGGGGATGGGGGCGGCGGCCGAGGAGAGGGGGAGACCCCAATAAATGGTGATGGGAGAGAGGCGGTGCTGCGGCGGCGCTCCAAAAGTGGTCCTTCGCGCCCCAAAAATGAGCGTCCGAACCCCCAAAATGGCACACGGTGCCCAAAAATGGGCGTCTGAACCCCAAAAATGGCACTCGGTGCCCAAAAATGAGCATCCGAACCCCAAAAATGGCACTCTGCGCTCCAAAAATGGTCATTCACACCCCAAAAATGAGCGTCCGAACCCCCAAAATGGCACTCGGTGCCCAAAAATGGGCGTCTGAACCCCAAAAATGGCACTCTCTGCCCCAAAAATGGTCATTGGCGCCCCAAAAATGAGCGTCCAAACCCCCAAAATGGCACTTGGTGCCCCAAACATGGCACTCGCCGCGAAAAAATGAGCGTCCGCACCCCCAAAAATGGTCATTCGTGCCCCAAAAATGAGCGTCCGAACCCCCAAAATGGCACTCTGCGCCCAAAAATGGGCGTCCGAAACCCAAAAATGGCACTCTGTGCCCCCAAAATGGTCATTCGCGCCCCAAAAATGAGCTTCCAAATCCCCAAAATGGCACTCTGAGGCCCAAAAATGGCACTCTGCGCCCAAAAAGGGCCGTCTGGGCCCAAAAAGCCGCCAGTGCCCCAAAAGGACCCGGTGTGGGGGAGGGGCGGCCGCCCTGCGCCGCGTTTGGGGGGAGGAGGGGGGGGAGCCCCAACTGAGCGAGGGCTGAGCGGGGGATGGGGGCGGCGGCCGAGGAGAGGGGGAGACCCCAATAAATGGTGATGGGAGAGAGGCGGTGCTGCGGCGGCGCTCCAAAAGTGGTCCTTCGCGCCCCAAAAATGAGCGTCCGAACCCCCAAAATGGCACTCGGTGCCCCCAAAATGGTCATTCGCGCCCCAAAATGGGCGTCCGAAACCCAAAAATGGCACTCTGCACCCAAAAATGGTCATTCGCGCCCCAAAAATGGTCATTTGCGCCCCAAAAATGAGCATCCGAACCCCAAAAATGGAACTCTGTGCCCCAAAAATGGCACTTGCAGCGAAAAAATGAGCATCCGCACCCCCAAAAATGGTACTCTGCGCCCCAAAAATGAGTGTCCGAAACCCAAAAATGGCACTCTGCGCCCAAAAACGGTCATTCGCGCCCCCAAAATGAGCATCGGAATGCCAAAATTGGCACTTCGCGTCCCAAAAATGGCACTCGCAGCGAAAAAATGAGCGTCCGCACCCCCAAAAATGGTCATTCGTGCCCCAAAAATGAGCGTCCGAATCCCCAAAATGGCACTCTGCAGCCAAAAATGGGCATCCGAAACCCAAAAATGGCACTCTCTGCCCCAAAAATGGTCATTGGCGCCCCAAAAATGGTCATTCGCGCCCCAAAAATGAGCATCCGAACCCCCAAAATGGAACTCTGTGCCCCAAAAATGGCACTTGCAGCGAAAAAATGAGCGTCCGCACCCCCAAAAACGGCACTCGGTGCCCCAAAAATGAGTGTCCGAAACCCAAAAATGGCACTCTGCACCCAAAAATGGTCATTCGCGCCCCAAAAATGGTCATTCGCGCCCCAAAAGTGAGCGTCCGAACCCCCAAAATGTCACTCTGCGCTCCAAAAATGGTCATTCACACCCCAAAAATGAGCGTCCGAACCCCCAAAATGGCACTCTGCACCCAAAAACGGTCATTCGCGCCCCAAAAATGAGCGTCGGAATGCCAAAATTGGCACTTCGCGTCCCAAAAATGGCACTCGCAGCGAAAAAATGAGCGTCCGCACCCCCAAAAATGGTCATTTGTGCCCCAAAAATGAGCGTCCGAACCCCAAAAATGGCACTCTGCACCCAAAAATGGGTGTCCGAAACCCAAAAATGGCACTCTCTGCCCTCAAAAATGGTCATTCGCGCCCCAAAAATGAGCATCCGAACCCCAAAAATGGTACTTCGTGCCCCAAAAATGGCCATTTGCGCCCCAAAAATGGGCGTCTGAACCCCCAAAATGGCACTTCGCGCCCCAAAAATGGCATTTGAGCCCCAAAAATGGGCGTCTGAATCCCCAAAATGGCGCTCTGAGCCCCCAAAATGGCCATTCGCGCCCGAAAAAAGAGCGTCCAAATCCCAAAAATGGCACTTCGCGCCCCAAAAATGGCCATTTTTGCCCCAAAAAAGAGTATCCAAATCCCAAAAATGGCACTTCGCGCCCCACAAATGGCCATTTGCGCCCCAAAAATGGGCGTCCGAACCCCCAAAATGGCGCTCTGCGCCCCAAAAATGGCCATTTGTGCCCCAAAAAAGAGCGTCCAAATCCCAAAAATGGCACTTCGCGCCCCAAAAATGAGCGTCCGAATCCCCAAAATGGTCATTTGCGCCCCCAAAATGGGCGTCCAAACCCCCAAAATGGCACTCTGAGCCCCAAAAATGGCACTTCGCGCCCCAAAAATGGTCATTTGCGCCCCAAAAATGGGTGTCCGAACCCCCAAAATGGCGCTCTGCGCCCCAAAAATGGCCATTTGTGCCCCAAAAATGATCGTCCGAATCCCAAAAATGGCACTTCGTGCCCCAAAATGGTCATTTGCGCCCCAAAAATGGGCGTCCGAATCCCCAAAATGGTCATTTGCGCCCCAAAAAAGAGCGTCCGAACCCCAAAAATGGCGCTCTGAGCCCCCAAAATGGCACTTCGCGCCCCAAAATTCCCCCTCCCCCCAAAAAAGGGCCCCTCGACCCCCCCGAAATGACCCCCGAAAGGCCCTTTGCCCCCCAAAACGAGGCCCAAGTGCCCCTCCCCCCCCGCCCTCCCCCGCCCCCGACTTCACCCCCTCCCCCCAAAAAAGTCTCGTTTCACCCCAAAATCCGCCCCACCCCCCACCATTTGGGGGGGGGGGGGAGGGGGGTGACGCAATTTCCGGGGGGGGGGGGGGGTGACGCAACGCTGAGTTTCCCCTCCCCCAACCGCCGCGGGGGGGGGGGGGGAGGGGCGCCCCACAACTGGGGGTAAAAATGGGGGGAGGGGGGGAGGGGGGTGCGAGATGTGGGGCGCAACATGTGGGGTGTGACATGTGGGGTGTGACATGTGGGGCACAACATGTGGGTGAGAGATGTGGGGCAGAGGGTGTGGGGGGTGCAAGATGTGGGGCGCAAGATGTGGGGCACAATATGTGGGGCGCAACATGTGGGGTGTGACATGTGGGGCAGAGGGTGTGGGGGGCGCAATATGTGGGGCACAACATGTGGGGTGTGACGTGGGGTGTGACATGTGGGCACAACATGTGGGGTGAGAGATGGGGGCGGGAGGGTGTGGGGGGTGCAAGATGTGGGGCGCAACATGTGGGGTGTGACATGTGGGGTGTGACATGTGGGGCACGACGTGTGGGGCACAACATGTGGGGTGAGAGATGTGGGGCTCAAAGGTGTGGGCGAGAGATGTGGGTGCACCGTGGGGCACAAGATGATGTGGGGCTCACGCTGTGGGGCGCGAGATAGGGGGCAAAGGTGTGGGGTGCCATGTGTGGGGCGGGAGGTGTGGGGTGGGGAGATGTGGGGTGAGATGTGTGGGGCGGGAGATGTGGGGCGTGAGATGTGGGGTGCCATGTGTGGGGCAGGAGGTGTGGGGCAGGAGGTGTGGGGCTCAAAGTGTGGGGCAGGAGGTGTGGGGCAGGAGGTGTGGGGCTCAAAGTGTGGGGCAGGAGGTGTGGGGCGGGAGATGTGGGGCTCAAAGTGTGGGGCAGGAGGTGTGAGGCTCAAAGCGTGGGCGGGGGATGTGGGGCGGGAGATGTGGGGCTGGAGGTGTAGGGTGCCATGTGTGGGGCAGGAGGTGTGGGGTGGGGAGATGTGGGGTGCCATGTGTGGGGCGGGAGATGTGGGGTGGGAGGTGTGGGGTGCCATGTGTGGGGCAGGAGGTGTGGGCTCAAAGTGTGGGGCGGGAGATGTGGGGCGGGAGGTGTGGGGTGCCATGTGTGGGGCGGGAGGTGTGGGCTGGGGGTGTGGGGCAGGAGGTGTGGGGCTCAAAGTGTGGGGCGGGGAGGTGTGGGGCAGGAGGTGTGGGGCTCAAAGTGTGGGGCGGGAGATGTGGGGTGGGAGGTGTGGGGTGCCATGTGTGGGGCAGGAGGTGTGGGGTGGGAGATGTGGGGCTCAAAGTGTGGGGCAGGAGGTGTGGGGCGGGAGATGTGGGGCAGGAGGTGTGGGGCTCAAAGTGTGGGGCCGGAGATGTGGGGCAGGAGGTGTGGGGCTGAAAGCGTGGGGCGGGAGATGTGGGGCGGGAGATGTGGGGCTCAAAGTGTGGGGCGGGAGATGTGGGGTGCCATGTGTGGGGCACAACATGTGGGGCTCAAAGTGTGGGGCGCGCCCCTCCCCCTCCCCGCCCTTCCCCCCCCCCCTCTGTGTTTACCCGGACTTTGCCCCCTCCCCCCACCCCCTCCCCCCGCCCCTCCCCCCGCCCCCGCCCCGCCCCCTCCCGACCCCCATAAGAGGGGGGGAACGCGGTGGGGGAGGGGGAGGGGAAGCGCGCGACCGCCACCGCTGGTGGGTGATGGGGGGGGGGGGGGGGGGGGGGGGGAGGGGGGGAGGGGAAATTGGGGAGAAACCCCCCAAAATTCGGGGGGGGAGGGGCGACCTCCTCCTTATTGGGTGGGGGGAGGGGCGCGGGAAATGGGGGGAGGGGGGGACGAACGACACCCCCAAAATGGGGGGGGGGGGGGGGGGAGGGGAGACACTTTTC
>NW_028127893.1:0-18764 GCF_965231255.1 Vanellus vanellus
CCTGCAGCCCCACAGATCCCCCCCCGACCCCCCCCCAGACCCCCTACAGACCCCCCCAGGGGTGCCACTCCCCCCCCCAGCCCCACAGATCCCCCCCCCCAGAATCACCCCCCTCCCCCACAGACCCCCCCGCCCCCCCCCCCAGCCCCATACACTCCCCCCTCCCTTCCACAAAGGGGGTGGGGGGGGGCGCCCCCCGAGTTCCTTCCAGCTCCTTTATTTTTGGGGTGCCGGGGGGGGGGGGGGTGCAGCGGGGGGGGGGGATGGGGGTGTTTATTACATTTATACAGTCACAGCGCAGCGCTCGGGCCCGGGGGGGGGCGGGGGGGGTCCCCCCACATTTTGGGGGGGTGGGGGTGGGGTGTTTCCCCGGGGGGGGGTAATTTTTGGGGGGTTCTTTTCCCGGGTTTTGTCCAAAATCTTTACAAACTCTGCCCCCCCCCCGCCCCCCACCCCGACTTTAAGGGGGGGGCGGGGGGGGGGGGATATGGCTTTGTCACCTTTCCCCCCCCTCCCCCCTCCCCAAAATTTGGGGTACCCCGAGGTGATGGGGACCCCCTCCCCCCCATTGTTGAGGACCCCCCCCGGATGATGGGGACCCCCCCGAGTTTTGGGGACCCCCCCCGGGGGGATGGGGACCCCCCCCATTGTTGGGGACCCCCCGATTTTTAGGGACCCCCCCCAAAGTGATGGGGATACCCCATAGATGATGGGGACCCCCCCCCATTTTTGGGGACCCCCCCATTTTTGGGGACCCCCCCCGGAGTGATGGGGACCCCCCCCGGGTTTTTGGGACCCCCCAGGTGTTAGGGACCCCCCCCAAAAGTGATGGGGACCCCCCCCCGGCTCTATGGCTTGTGCATGGGAAAAGGGGGGGCCGGGGGGGGGGGGGGAATTTTGGGGGAGGGGGGGACAAGGGGGGGGATAAGGGGAATGTGTCCCCCCCCCCCCAACAGCACCCCCTGACCCCGACCCCCTCCCCAAATGGGGGGGGGGGGCACCCAAGATTTGGGGGTACCCAGGACTGGGGGGGGCGGGGGGGGGGGCACCCAGGATTTGGGGTACCCAGAATTTTTTTTGGGGGGGGGGGGGGCAACCAGGATTGGAGGGGGGGGTGTGTGGGGGGGGGGGGGTCACCCTGGATTTGGGGGGGCACCCCGGATTGGGGGGCGGGCCCCCAGAATTTGAGGGGGGGGTCGCCCAGGATTTGGGGGGGGGGGGGGAGGAAGCCCTCGTTATTTGAGGACCCCCCCCCATTATTTGGGGACCCCCTATTATTTGGGGACCCCCACTATTAGGGGTCACCTAAAATTTGGGGGGGGGGGGGGCACACCATCTCCGCGCTGCCCCCCCCCATCCCCATAGGTGTGGGGGTCCCCCCCACCCCCCCCCTTCTCCTCCTCCTCCTCCTCCATCTCCTCCACCTTTGGTGGCTCCACGTGGGGTGGGGTGAAGGTGGGGTGAGGAGGGGGGGGGGATCCCCAAAAATTAAGTGGGGGGGGGGGTCACTTCCGTCTCCCCGAGGCACTGGGGCGGCGGTCGCCCTCCCGCCGGGGGAGGCCCTCGTCGGTGGAGGAGGTGGTGAGAAGACCTTGGTTCCACCGGGCCACCTCGGCGTGTTCTTGGGCGCAGGCGCTCAACGCCTTCAGCCACCCCCGCATGTCCTCCTGGAAGGATGGGGGGGGCGGGGGACACCCCCCAAAACCAGCCTCAGGTCCCCCCTAAAATAGCCACACCCCCCCTCCCCCCAAAACCCCAACCAGCCAACCGCCACCACCATCACCCAAAGAGCATCACCCGACCATGGAGACACCTACCTCGTCCTTGGCTTGGAGGAGGAACTCGCTCCCGTCGCTGGTCCTACAAGAGAAGGAGCTACTCAAGGCGCTCCCCCCCCACCCCACCTCCACCCCCCCAGAATTTGGGGGACCTCCAAACCCAGTGAACGGCCTCCATTGATGGACGTCCCAGCGCTGGAGAACCCTCCCCAGTGATGGACCTCCAAGCGCTGGAGAACGTTCTCCATTGATGGACCTCCAAGTGCTGGAGAACATTCTCCATTGATGGACCTCAAAGCACTGGAGAACCCTCCCCATTGATGGACCTCCAAGCGCTGGAGAACCCTCCCCATTGATGGACCTCAAAGAGCTGGAGAACGTTCTCCATTGATGGACCTCCAAACCCTGGTGAACCCTCCCCATTGATGGACCTCCAAGCGCTGGAGAACCCTCCCCAGTGATGGACCTCAAAGAGCTGGAGAACATTCTCCATTGATGAACCTCCAAGCGCTGGAGAACGTTCCCCATTGATGGACCTCCAAGCGCTGGAGAACATTCTCCATTGATGGACCTCCAAGCGCTGGAGAACCCTCCCCATTGATGGACCTCAAAGAGCTGGAGAACGTTCTCCATTGATGGACCTCCAAGCACTGAAGAACCCTCCCCATTGATGGACCTCCAAGTGCTGGAGAACATTCTCCATTGATGGACCTCCAAGCGCTGGAGAACTCTCCCCAGTGATGGACCTCTAAGCGCTGGAGAACCCTCCCCATTGATGGACCTCCAAGCGCTGGAGAACCCTCCCCAGTGATGGACCTCTAAGCGCTGGAGAACCCTCCCCATTGATGGACCTCCAAGCGCTGGAGAACCCTCCCCAGTGATGGACCTCTAAGCGCTGGAGAACCCTCCCCATTGATGGACCTCCAAGCACTGGAGAACCCTCCCCATTGATGGACCTTCAAGTGCTGGAGAACCCTCCCCATTGATGGACCTCCAAGTGCTGGAGAAGCCTCCCCATTGATGGCCCCCCCGCCCCCCCCCATGAACCCCCCCAACGTACTTGAGTTTGAAGACGTTCTTCTTCTTCTTGTAGTCGCTGGCCACCTCGCTGGTGGAGTGGTGGAGGTTGAGGAGGGGTTCGCCACCGTGGGTGCTGCCGGCCGCTTGGCCCTTGGCGTCCTTGTAGAAGCCCAGGTCACCCTTGCTCAGCACGCAGTAGAGGTTCACCCAGGATCTGGCCAAGGTCAAAGAGGGGGACGGGAGGGGGGTGGTGACACCAGTGGGTGACCCAACGTTGCCGGTGGCTTTGGCTTGTGGGGACCCCGCAAGCGCTGGAGAACTTTCTCCATTGATGGACCTCCAAGCGCTGGAGAACTTTCTCCATTGATGGACCTCCAGACCTTGGTGAACCTTCTCCGTTGATGGACTTCCAAGCCCTGGAGAACCCTCTCCATTGATGGACCCTCCAAGTCCTGGAGAACCCTCTCCCTGTCCTGGAGAACCCTCTCCATTGATGGACCTCCAATCCCTGGTGCGTGATGGACCCTCCAAGTCCTGCTGAACCCTCTCTTGTTGACTGACCCTCCAAGTTCTGGTCAACCCTCCCCACTGATGGACCTCCAAGTCCTGGAAAACCCTCCCCATTGATGGACCTCCAGGTGCTGGAGAACATTCTCCATTGATGGACCTCCAAGTGCTGGTGAACCCTCTCCATTAATGGATCCTCCCCATTGATGGACCTCCAGACCTTGGTAAACCCTCTCCATTGATGGACCTCCAAGCGCTGGAGAACCTTCCCCATTGATGGACCTCCAAGTCCTGGTGAACCCTCTCCGTTGATGGATCCTCCCCATTGATGGACCTCCAAGCGCTGGAGAACCCTCTCCATTGATGGACCTCCAAGCGCTGGAGAACCTTCCCCATTGATGGACCTCCAAGTCCTGGTGAACCCTCCCCATTGATGGATCCTCCCCATTGATGGACCTCCAAGTCCTGGAGAACCCTCTCCGTTGATGGATCCTCCCCATTGATGGACCTCCAAGTCCTGGAGAACCCTCCCCGTTGATGGATCCTCCCCATTGATGGACCTCCAAGTCCTGGTGAACCCTCCCCATTGATGGATCCTCCCCATTGATGGACCTCCAAGTCCTGGAGAACCCTCTCCGTTGATGGATCCTCCCCATTGATGGACCTCCAAGTCCTGGAGAACCCTCCCCATTGATGGATCCTCCCCATTGATGGACCTCCAAGTCCTGGAGAACCCTCTCCGTTGATGGATCCTCCCCATTGATGGACCTCCAAGTCCTGGAGAACCCTCCCCATTGATGGATCCTCCCCATTGATGGACCTCCAAGTCCTGGAGAACCCTCTCCGTTGATGGATCCTCCCCATTGATGGACCTCCAAGTCCTGGAGAACCCTCCCCATTGATGGATCCTCCCCATTGATGGACCTCCAAGTCCTGGAGAACCCTCTCCGTTGATGGATCCTCCCCATTGATGGACCTCCAAGTCCTGGAGAACCCTCCCCATTGATGGATCCTCCCCATTGATGGACCTCCAAGTCCTGGAGAACCCTCTCCGTTGATGGATCCTCCCCATTGATGGACCTCCAAGTCCTGAAGAACCCTCCCCATTGATGGATCCTCCCCATTGATGGACCTCCAAGTCCTGGAGAACCCTCCCCGTTGATGGATCCTCCCCATTGATGGACCTCCAAGTCCTGGAGAACCCTCCCCATTGATGGATCCTCCCCATTGATGGACCTCCAAGTCCTGGAGAACCCTCTCCGTTGATGGATCCTCTCCATTGATGGACCTCCAAGTCCTGGAGAACCCTCCCCATTGATGGATCCTCCCCATTGATGGACCCCCAAGTCCTGGAGAACCCTCTCCGTTGATGGACCCCCAACCCCTGGTGCCCCCCACCCATCCCAGTTGTCCCCACCGACCTGTTGGACGCCTTCTTGTTGGGTCCATCCAGCTCGTGCTTGCGGAAGAGGAAGCCCTCGTGCTGCACGGTGTGGGTGGGGGGCGGTGGGGGCGGTGGGGCGCTGCCCTGCGCCGGGGCGGACCGCGACCTCCGCGTCTCCCCCGGGCCCTGGGAGGGGTCTTTGGGACGCGGTCGGCGGCGCGGTTTGGGGCGGTCGCGGGCGCGTGGTCGGTCGGGGCGTGGGGTCCTCTCCGGTAGTCCTTCGGGGCCGGTGGGCAACCGGGCGGGGGAGTCCCGCTCCCGGGGCTGGCGGGGGTGAGGGACGTCAGGGCGGGGCACGTGGTGCCCCCCCCCGGGAGGTGGGGACAGGGAGGGGACGTCAAGGGGACACAAAAGGGACATCAAGGGGACATCAAGGAGAAGACAAGCAGACATCAAGGGGACGTCAAGGGGACACCAAGGGGGTGTCAAGGGGGTGTCAAGGGGGCGTCAAGGGGGCGTCAAGGGGACACAAAAGGGACACCAAGGAGAAGACAAGCAGACACCAAGGGGACACCAAGGGGACACCGAGGGGACACCAAGGAGAAGACAAGCAGACACCAAGGGGACACCAAGGGGACGTCAAGGGGACACCGAGGGGGCACAAAAGGGACACAAAGGGGACATCAAGGGGACATCAAGGGGACATCAAGGGGAAGACAAGCAGACACCGAGGAGACACCAAGAAGACAAGCAGACACCAAGGGGACGTCAAGGGGACACCGAGGGGACACCAAGGGGACACCAAGGAGAAGACAAGCAGACATCAAGGGGACACAAAGAGGACACCAAGGGGACATCAAGGAGAAGACAAGCAGACACCGAGGGGACACCAAGGGGACACAGAGGGGACATCAAGGAGAAGACAAGCAGACACCAAGGGGACACCAAGGGGACACCAAGGGGACATCAAGGAGAATACAAACAGACACCAAGGGGACGCCGAGGGGACGTCAAGGGGACATCAAGGAGAAGACAAGCAGACACCAAGGGGACACCAAGGGGACACTGAGGGGGCACAAAAGGGACACAAAGGGGACATCAAGGGGACATCAAGGGGACATCAAGGGGACATCAAGGGGACATCAAGGAGAAGACAAGCAGACACCAAGGGGACACCAAGGGGACACCAAGGGGACATCAAGAAGACAAGGGGACAATGAGGGGACAGCAAGGAGAAATCAAGGGGACACCAATATGATGCAAAGGGGACGCAAAGTTGAAGCCATGGGGACACCAAGGGGATGTCAAGGGGACACCAAGGGGAAGCCAAGGGGACATCAAGGAGAAGCCATGGAGACATCAAGGAGAAGCCAAGGGGACACCAAGGAGAAGCCATGGGGACATCAAGGGGAAGCCAAGGGGACACCAAGGGGAAGCCATGGGGACACCAAGGAGAAGCCAAGGGGACACCAAGGAGAAGCCATGGAGACATCAAGGAGAAGCCAAGGGGACACCAAGGGGAAGCCATGGGGACACCAAGAAGAAGCCAAGGGGACACCAAGGAGAAGCCATGGAGACACCAAGGAGAAGCCAAGGGGACACCAAGGGGACACCAAGGTGACACCAAGGGGAAGCAAAGGAGAAACCAAGAGGAAACAAAGGGGACTCCAAGGGGAAGCGAAGGGGCCACCGAGGGGCCACCGAGGGGCCACCGAGGGGCCACCATGGACTCACCGGCGCCGGCAAGGGGCCCCCAGCCTCCTTCTCCTGCAGCTGCTCCACGATGTCCGCCAAGGTGGCTTTGCTGTCGGGGATGGGGTGGGGGTGACCCGCCGGTGACACCCACGGTCTCCCGATGTCCCCGTCCCGTTTCCACCCCACCCCCACCCCCACCCCCACCACCCGGCGCTCACCCGCCTTTGCCGTCGTGCCGCGGCGGTTCCGGCTCGCTGGATTCCTGGCGTTCCAACCGCCGTTCCCGGCGTTCCCGGCGCCGTTCCAACAGCCCCGTCCTGCCCTCCCCCGCCTCCTCCGATTTGGGGGGCACCGGGGGGTCGGCGGCGGCGGTGGCAGGGGGTGGTGGGTCCACCAGGGGTTCCCCGTCCCCGGGAGGTCCCTGGACGCGGTCGAGTTTGGGCTGCAGGCGCTCGGGACGGAGCTCCTGGCGCACGTAGGCCACGCGGGGCTCCGGGCGGCGGTTTTCGGGGCGCTCGGCGGCTCCCGGCGACGGAGATGAGGACGGCGTTGAACCCCCCGGGGGTTCCCCCAAAAATTTGCGGCTGAGGAGGGGCGTCGGGGGCTGCTTGTTCTGCTCCGCCTTCAGCTTCTCGATCTGCGGGGAAGGGGGGGGGGGGATGATGGTGGGGGCGGTGGGGAGGGGGATGATGGGGATGATGGGGATGGTGGAGATGATGGAGATGATGGAGATGATGGAGATGATGGAGATGATGGAGATGATGGGGATGGAGGGGATGGAGGGGATGGGGATGATGGGGATGATGGGGATGATGGGGATGATGAGGATGATGGGGATGGGGATGATGGGGATGGAGGGGATGGAGATGATGGGAATGATGGGGATGATGGGGATGATGGGGATGATGGGGATGATGAGGATGATGGGGATGGGGATGATGGGGATGATGGGGATGATGGGGATGGAGGGGATGATGGGGATGATGGGGATGGAGGGGATGGAGGGGATGGAGGGGATGGAGGGGATGGAGGGGATGATGGGGATGGAGGGGATGGAGGGGATGGGGATGATGGAGATGATGGGAATGATGGGGATGATGGGGATGATGGGGATGATGGGAATGATGGGGATGATGGGGATGATGGGGATGATGGGGATGATGGGGATGGAGGGGATGGAGGGGATGGAGGGGATGGAGGGGATGGAGGGGATGGGGATGATGGAGATGATGGGGATGATGGAGATGATGGAGATGATGGGGATGATGGGGATGATGGGGATGATGGGGATGATGGGGATGACAGAGATGACGAGGATGGGGATGGAGATGATGAGGAGGATGGGGATGGGGTGGGGTGGAAATGGGGATGGAGATGATGGACATGATGGGGATGGGATCAAAATGGAGATGGAGATGGAGATGGAGATGGAGATGGAGATGGAGATGGAGATGGAGATGGAGATGGAGATGGGATGGTGATGGTGATGGTGATGGAGATGGAGATGGTGATGGAGATGGTGATGGAGATGGTGATGGTGATGGTGATGCAGATGGGATGGAGATGGGATGGAGATGGAGATGGGATGGTGATGGAGATGGGATGGTGATGGAGAAGGAGAAGGAGATGGAGATGGAGATGCGCACAGGGATGGGGCCGGGCAGAGGGATGGGGATACTGAGCCGGCGGCTGCGGTGCCCCCCAGGAGAGGACAGGATTGGGAGGTGACATCAGCCCCCCCTTGCCCCCCACCCCAGAGGTGGCCGTACCGTGGTGAGCCGTCTCAGGGAGCTGAACCTCTCCTCCCAGGCGGCCGCCGCCTTCCGGAAAGCCTCGTGGCGCCGGATGAGCTGCTCCACCTCGTCCACGCTGCTGCCCAGCTCCTGGCTCTTCAGCAGGGGCTCCTGGGCCGTCAGCCACGCGTCGGCCACCACCGCCTCCTGGGCAAACTGGTGCACCTCCAGCACTGCCGGACAGACGGACGGGGAGGGCGGGCAGACGGAAGGAGGCGCTCATGGCGGCACCACCCTACCAGTATCCCGTCTCCACGGCGGCGGAGGACCTGACCCCCTCTCCAAATGATGGGGGTGATGGGGGTAGGGATGATGGGGATGGGGATGATGGGGATGATGGGGTTGGAGATGATGGGGATGGAGATGATGGGGATGGAGATGATGGGGTTGGAGATGATGGGGTTGGAGATGATGGGGATAGAGATGATGGGGATGATGGGGATGATGGGGATGATGGGGATGATGGGGTTGGAGATGATGGGGATGGAGATGATGGGGATGATGGAGATGATGGGGATGATGGAGATGAGATGATGGAGATGGGGATAATGGGGATGATGGAGATGAAGGAGATGATGGGGATGATGGGGATGGAGATAATGGGGATGATGGGGATGGAGATGATGGAGATAATGGGGATGGAGATAATGGGGATGATGGGGATGGAGATAATGGGGATGATGGGGATGGAGATAATGGAGATAATGGGGATGATGGGGATGGAGATGATGGAGATGATGGGGATGGGGATAATGGGGATGATGGGGATGGAGATAATGGGGATGATGGGGATGATGGGGATGGAGATGATGGGGATGGAGATAATGGGGATGATGGGGATGATGGGGATGGGGATGATGGAGATAGAGATGATGGAAATAATGGGGATGATGGAGATGGAGATAATGGGGATGATGGGGATGGAGATGATGGAGATGATGGGGATGGAGATAATGGAGATAATGGGGATGGAGATAATGGGGATGATGGGGATGATGGGGATGATGGGGATGGAGATAATGGGGATGATGGGGATGGAGATAATGGAGATAATGGGGATGATGGGGATGGAGATGATGGAGATAATGGGGATGATGGGGATGGAGATGATGGAGATGATGGGGATGGGGATAATGGGGATGACGGAGATGGGGATGATGGGGATGATGGAGATGATGTCCCATCATCGAATGTCCTCACCACCACCCCCCCCAGGGTGGGACTCACTCTGCTGCAGCCATTCCCAGTGCTTGTCCCACTTCTCCATCATCTCCTTCTTCTTCGCCAGCAGCTTCTCCACGTGGACTTTGATCTGCGGGGATGGAGGAGATGGGTTAGGACCTCCCAACAGCGGCAAACCCCCCCCCCCCCATCTCCCCCGGTTGTCCACCCACCCCCCCGGCACCTCGTCGGCCGCCGGGCTCTTGCTGAGGATGAGGGTCTTGCCCAGCTCCAGGCAGGCGGCGATGCTCTTCCCGCGGGCTTCCATCTCGCTCTTGAGACCTTGGTGGTCGTTCATCAGCAGCTCCACCGAGGAGACGTCCCTGTGAGAGGGGACGGGCGCTGGGGAGGGCGGGAGGGGATGGGGACACCCCTCACGGGATGGGATAGGAGATGGGTCCTCAGCTTCATGGATGGGAGAGGACACGGGTCCTCCAGAAGGGAGAGGACGTGGGGTCTTGGCTCCGTGGATGGGAGATGGGTCAGGAGATGGGTGCTCCAGGTGGGCCAAGACACGGGTTCTTGGTGCCACGGATGGGACAAAGAGAGGTCCTCAGGATGGGACAGGACACGGGACAAGACATGGGTCCTCCGGATGGGCCAAGACACAAGTTTTTTGTGCCACGGATGGGAAAAAGGGAGGTCCTCCAGATGGGACAGGACGCGGGACCTTGGGATGGGACAGGACAGGACACGGGTCGTCCAATGGGCCAAGACACGGGTTCTTGGTGCCACGGATGGGCCAAGAAAGGTTCTTGGTGCCACAGATGGGACAACGCAGAGGTCCTCCAGATGGGACAGGACAGGGGACCTTGGGATGGGACAGGACAGGACATGGGTCATCCAGATGGGCCAAGACACGGGTTCTTGGTGCCACGGATGGGCCAAATAGGGGTCCTCCAGATGGGACAGGACACAGGACCTTGGGATGGACCAGGATATGGGTCCTTGGCATCATGGATGGGCCAAGACACAGGTTCTTGGTGCCACGGATGGGCCAAGACAGGTTCTTGGTGCCACGGATGGGCCAAGACACAGGTCCTCCAGAAGGGACAGGACACAGGACCTTGGGATGGGACAGGACAGGACATGGGTCGTCCAATGGGCCAAGACACAGGTTCTTGGTGCCACGGATGGGCCAAGACACAGGTCCTCCAGAAGGGACAGGACAGGGGCCCTTGGGATGGGACAGGACATGGTTCGTCGGCACCAGGGATGGGTCAGGACGCAGTTCTTGGGGCCCTCACAGCACGCGGGACCTCGGCGCAGCCCACGGCTCCCTCTACCTGGGCTTCTCTCCGGCGCCCATCTGGCAGAGGACGCCGTCCATCCAGGCCAGAAGGTCCCTCACGGCGCCCACGAAGCGGATCTTATCGGCGACGCTGGCCACGTGGAGCCGACACTCCTCGCAGGCCGCCAAGAGCTCCTTCCACGCCCGTAACACCTCCTGCTCCCGCCCGGCGATGGCCTCGGCGTTGTCCCCGGCGTAGAGGGTCCTCAATTGGGCCGCGCCTTCTTGGAGCTGCCGCACTTGGGTCACCAACACCTCCACGTCGTGTTCGAAGGCACCCAACGCCCGTTGCAAGGCGCCGGCCGAGGTCCTGCCCTCCCGGGCCGCCAGTTCGGGCAACCGTTGCCTTTTCTCCTCGATTTGCCCCAAAACCTCTTTGCAATCGTTGAAGAACTTGTGAAGTTCGTGGGAGGCCGCCAACATCTGCGCCCGCGTCTCCATCAGCTCCAGGAGGTCCGCCCAAGCTTCGTTCACCCCGTCCTTCCACTCGGCGATGGTGGCGGCGTCGGCGTGGCCGTAGTCGATGAGTTCGTCCACCATTTGGTTGACGGCGGCGATGCGCTCCTGCCCGACGCTGCCCGTCTCGCTGGCGAACTCCAGGAATTTCTCCTGGAGCAACTGGGATGGGGAAGGGTGGGCCGGGGTGAGGGGTGGGGTGGGGTGGGGTGGGGCGGGATGGGGCGGAAGAGCCGTGTCGGCCACGTCGGGCAAGGAAGGGATGGAGGTGGGACCTCCGGTATGGGGCTGGGATGGAGGTGGGACCTCCGGTATGGGGCTGGGATGGTGCCCAGGATGGGGATGGTGGCCAGGACCCCCAGTATGGGGCAGGGATGGAGGTGGGACCTCCGGTATGAGGCTGGGATGGAGGTGGGACCTCCGGTATGGGCCTGGGATGGAGGTGGGACCACTGGTATGGGGCAGGGATGGAGGTGGGACCTCCGGTATGGGGCATTGTTGGTGCCCAGGATGGGGATGGTGGCCAGGACCCCCAGTATGGGGCAGGGATGGAGGTGGGACCTCCGGTATGGGGCTGGGATGGAGGTGGGACCCCCAGTATGGGGCTGGGATGGAGGTGGGACCACCAGTATGGGCCTGGGATGGAGGTGGGACCATCGGTATGGGGCTGGGATGGAGGTGGGACCTCTGGTATGGGGCTGGGATGGAGGTGGGACCTCCAGTATGGGGCAGGGATGGAGGTGGGACCTCCGGTATGAGGCTGAGATGGAGGTGGGACCCCCAGTATGGGGCTGGGATGGAGGTGGGACCCCCAGTATGGGGCAGGGATGGAGGTGGGACCACTGGTATGGGGCAGGGATGGAGGTGGGACCCCCAGTATGGGGCAGGGATGGAGGTGGGACCTCCGGTACGAGGCTGAGATGGAGGTGGGACCACCAGTATGGGCCTGGGATGGAGGTGGGACCACTGGTATGGGGCAGGGATGGAGGTGGGACCTCCGGTATGGGGCAGGGATGGAGGTGGGACCTCCGGTATGGGGCATTGATGGTGCCCAGGATGGGGATGGTGGCCAGGACCCCCAGTATGGGGCAGGGATGGCGGCCAGGACCAGGATGGTGCGCAGGACACCAGTATGGTGTAGGGATGGTGGCCAGGACCACCAGCATGGACCAGGGATGGTGCCCAGGACCCCCAGCGTGGGGCAGGGACCACAACAAGACGGCCACCACGGGGCAGGGACAATGCCAGGACCTCCAGCAGAGGTTGGGGACAACTCCAGGACCAATGGTATGGGGAAGGGACCCCCACCGTGGGGCAGGGACCTCACCGGGACCCCCAAACCAGGATGGGGCCAACTCCAGGACCCTCAGAACAGGATAGGGACCTCACCAAGACCCCCCCAAAACTGGATGGGGCCAACTCCAGGACCTCCAAAACTGGATGGGGACCTCACCAAGACCCCCCCAAAACTGGATGGGGCCAACTCCAGGACCTCCAAACCAAGATGGGGTCCTCACCAAGACCCCCCCAAAACTGGATGGGGCCAACTCCAGGACCTCCAAAACTGGATGGGGACCTCACCAAGACCCCTCATGCAGAGTGGGGACCTCACCAAGACCCCCCCAAAACTGGATGGGGCCAACTCCAGGACCTCCAAACCAAGATGGGGACCTCACCAAGACCCCCCCAAAACTGGATGGGGCCAACTCCAGGACCTCCAAACCAAGATGGGGTCCTCACCAAGACCCCCCCATAACTGGATGGGGCCAACTCCAGGACCTCCAAAACTGGACGGGGCCAACTCCAGGACCTCCAAAACTGGATGGGGACCTCACCAAGACCCCTCATGCAGAGTGGGGACCTCACCAAGACCCCCCCAAAACTGGATGGGGCCAACTCCAGGACCTCCAAACCAAGATGGGGCCAACTCCAGGACCTCCAAAACAAGACGGGGACCTCACCAAGACCCCTCATGCAGAGTGGGGACCTCACCAAGACCCCCCCCAAAACTGGACGGGGCCAACTCCAAGACTCTCCAAACCAGGACTGGCCCAACTCCAGGACCCTCAGCACGGCACAGGGCCAACTCCAAGACTCTTGACCTCAGGGCATGGCCAACACCCAACGTCAAGAACCTCCTCGGCGTGTGGGTCGTGTCCCGTCCCCCCCAAAAAAAAACAAACCCCAACCCTCAACTGACCGTGACGTGTTCGAAGTCCTGTCCCAGCTCCGGTGAGCCGGCCACCACCTCCTTCTCGGCGATCCAGTGCTCCAGCTCGTCCACCTCGCGGTTGAGCTGGTAGAGCCAATATTGCTGCTCCAACTTGGCCTTGCGGTCCTCCACCAGGTCCTTCAGAGACACGTACAGCCGGTCAACCTGCGACTGCCGCCTGCTGACCTGTTCGCTGGGCAAGGGACACGGCGCCCGGTGAACGCCAAAGATCCCGGATTTTATTTTTATTTTATTTTTTTTTATTTTATTTTATTTTTTTAGGGCGGGGGGTGGCGGTCAAGAGAAGACGGGCCAAGGAAAGGTTGTCCCCACCTTTGAGGGTGACCAAGTTCCAGAAGGGCTCGACACTGGCGGGAGAGTTGGGCGATGGTCTCCTCGTAGTTCTCCACCGTTTGTTCCGTCAGGAGGTGCTTCTTGAGGAGTTGGAGGGTGCTCTGCTCATCCTTAGGGAGGACCGGGAAGGACGCGGAGGTGGGTGAGATGTTCGGGCGGGACCGGGGCGGGAGGGGTTGGGAGGGTGGTGATGTCCTTCACCGCCTCCTCCCCCCACCCCCCAACCCCACACCTTCGAGCCACCCCACCCCCAGCAGCACCTTCCCCTTCTCCTCGCTCATCAACAGCAGCTCCTGCTCGCCCAACCACGACTCCACCTCGGCCACGTCGAAGTAGTACTGCTCCAGTTGGTAGGTGGCATCCAAAATTTGCTGCCGGCGTTCCGTCTGCTCCTGCAGTTCCCCCCACATCGTCCCCAAACGTTCCAGAAGACGACGTAACCCTTCGGCTTCGGGACTTTTGATGGCGGCGACGGCTCCGGCGCGTTCCAGCACCTCGTCCACGCGAGGACGGTGGACCTGGATCTCCCGGCGGAGGTTCTGGGAGGAGGCGGAGAGGAGGTTGGAGGTGGGGGAGAAGGTCGGGTGGGTGGTCGGTGGCCCCACGGCCGCCTTCGCCGAGGCGGGGGCTGACCTGGTTCTTCTTGATGTACTGCTGCACCGTCTGGAGGTTGGTGCCGTGGTCCTTCAGGGTGGCCAAGGGCAGGCGGTCCTGCACCCACAGCTGGGGACGGGGGCGCGGGGCGGACCTCGGGTCATCCCCGTCCCTCATCCTGTCACCGTCCCCATCCCAGTCCCATCCCCACCTCTACTCCCATCCCATCTCCCTCCTCATCTCCATCATCCCCATCTCCATCATCTCCTTCCCCATCACCTCCATCTCCATCTCCGTCCCCATCTCCATCATCTCCATGATCCCCATCACCTCCATCTCCATCTCCGTCCCCATCTCCATCATCTCCATGATCCCCATCACCTCCATCTCCATCTCCGTCCCCATCTCCATCATCTCCATGATCCCCATCATCTCCATCTCCATCACCTCCATCGCCATCACCTCCATCTCCATCCCATCCCCACTCATGTCCCCATCCCCACCCCTACCTCCACCTCCATCCCCATCCCATCTCCATCATCTCCAACTCCATCCCCATCTATCTTCATCATCTCCATGATCCCCATCATCCCCATCATCTCCATTTCCATCTCCATCACCTCCATCTCCATCCCATCCCCACCCATGTCCCCATCCCCACCTCTACCTCCACCTCCACCTCCATCCACATCCCATCTCCATCACCTCCATCTCCTCCATCTCCTCCACCTCCATCTCCTCCACCTCCATCTCCTCCATCATCTCCATCTCCATCACCTCCATCTCCATCACCTCCATCACCTCCATCATCTCCATCTCCTCCATCATCTCCATCTCCTCCATCATCTCCATCTCCATCACCTCCATCTCCATCACCTCCATCACCTCCATCTCCATCACCTCCATCTCCATCACCTCCATCTCCTCCATCTCCATCACCTCCATCTCCTCCATCTCCATCACCTCCATCTCCTCCATCTCCATCTCCTCCATCTCCATCTCCTCCATCTCCATCACCTCCATCTCCATCACCTCCATCTCCTCCATCTCCATCTCCTCCATCTCCATCACCTCCATCTCCATCACCTCCACCATCTCCATCACCTCCACCTCCATCACCTCCACCCCCATCACCTCCACCCCACCCCACCCCACCCCATCCCAATCCCAACCCCCCATCCCCATCCCCACGTACTCACCACCTCGTCCTCCAGCTCGTGGCTGACCTGGTGGACCTCCTTGGAGGCCAGGAGGATTCTCCTGCGTTCCTTGAGGGGTTCGATGAGGCGGACGATGCGGCTGCCCACCGCGCTCTGCCGCTCCCCCACCGCCTGCCTGCCCGCTGCCTGCGCCGGCAGCGCCGCCGCCTGCACCTGCAGCTCCCCCACCTCCTTGGACCACTCCTCCACCTGCGACTCCATCGTCTGCGGGGACGGGGGACACCAGCGGGGGCCGTTGGGGACGGGGCTGGGAGAGGACAACCCGCCCCGGGGACCCTCGGCTGTGGGCAGCACCGGGGTGGGCCGGTGGGGATGGGTCACCCTCGCAACCGGGGCTGAGCACTGGTGTCCCCCCAGAACCTGGTGTCCTCCAACACCCAATGTCCTCCCAAACCTGGTGTCCCCCCATAACCTGGTGTCTCCCCAACACCCAATGTCCACCCCAACAGCTGGTGTCCCCCCAAAACCTCATGTCCCCCCATAACCTCATGTCCCCCCAACACTTGACATCCTCCCAACAACCCATGTCCCCCCAAACCTGGTGTCCCCCCATAACCTGGTGTCTCCCCAACACCCAATGTCCCCCCGACAACCCATGTCCCCCCAAATCTGGTGTCCCCCAACACCCGGTGTCCACCCCAACAGCTGGTGTCCCCCCCATAACCTCATGTCCCCCCAACACTTGACATCCTCCCAACAACCCATGTTCCTCCAAACCTGGTGTCCTCCCATAACCTGGTGTCCTCCCAACACCCGATGTCCCCCCGACAACCCATATCCCCCCAAACCTGGTGTCCCCCCATAACCTGGTGTCTCCCCAACACCCAATGTCCACCCCAACAGCTGGTGTCCCCCCATAACCTCATGTCCCCCCAACACTTGACATCCTCCCAACAACCCATGTTCCTCCAAACCTGGTGTCCTCCCATAACCTGGTGTCCTCCCAACACCCGATGTCCTCCCAACAACCCATGTCCCCCCAAATCTGGTGTCCCCCCATAACCTGGTGTCCCCCAACACCCGATGTCCACCCCAACAGCTGGTGTCCCCCCATAACCTCATGTCCCCCCAACACTTGACATCCTCCCAACAACCCATGTCCCTCCAAACCTGGTGTCCCCCCATAACCTGGTGTCCCCCAACACCCGATGTCCACCCCATAACCTGATGTCCCTTCAACACCTGGTGTCCCCCCCTAAATTAGTGTCCCCTCAACACCCGCTGTCCTCCCAAGACCTGATGTCCCCCAAGACCCCATGTCCCTCTACAACCTGGTGCCCCTCAACACCCAACGCCCCCCCAAATCTGATGTCCCACCACCACCTGGTGTCCCCCCATCACCTGCTGTCCCTTCAACACCTGGTGTCCCTCCATAATTTGGTGTCCCCCCATAATTTGGTGTCCCCTCAACGCCCGATGCCACCCCAAACCTGATGCCCCTCCACCACCTAGTGTCCCCCCATCACCTGCTGTCCCCTCAGAACCTGGTGTCCCCCCATAAATTGGTGTCCCCTCAACACCTGATGCCCCCCCAAGACCTGGTGCTCCTCAACACCCGATGCCCCCCCCAAACCTGATGTCCCACCACCACCTGGTGTCCCCCCATCACCTGCTGTCCCCTCAGAACCTGGTGTCCCCCCATAAATTGGTATCCCCTCAACACCTGATGCCCCCCCAAACCTGATGTCCCACCACCACCTGGTGTCCCTCCATAAACTGGTGTCCCCTCAACACCCGATGACCCCCAAACCTGATGTCCCACCACCACCTGGTGTCCCCTCAGGACCTGGTGTCCCCCCATAAATTGCTGTCCCCTCAAGACCCGATGCCCCCTCAACACCCGATGCCCCCTCAACACCCCCAACCCTGGTGGCCCCCCAAAACCCACCTGCAACCTCTTGAGCTGCCGGCTAACGCTGAGGAGGTCGGCTCCCGCCCCCACGGTCTCCAGCTGCTCCTCCAACCTCCCCAAACGCGCCTCCACGTCGGCGTAGCTGCGCGCCAAGCGCTCGGCGGCGGCGGCTTCGGCCAACCGCCGGCTCCTGGCTTGGCTGGTGGTCTCCAACTCTACCCAACATTGGCGAAGCTCTTCCAGTTGGCGTCGAACGGCGCCGGTTAATTCGGGTTTGGCCAGGAGAAGTTCTTCACCTTCCTGCCGTGGGGTGAGGGGAGGTCAGGGGGCGTCAAGGTGTCGTCCCCCCCCTCCGATTCCCCCCTCGTGGGAATTGGGGTGTTTGGGGGGAAAGGCTGTTGGCCACGGGGGTGGTGGAGGTGCGTGGGGGAATTGGGTCTCCATGGGGGTGGTGGAGCTCCATAGGTTGGTGGATCTCCATAGGGGTTGTGGGGCTTCGTAGGGGTTGTGGGGCTCCGTAGGGGTTGTGGGGCTCCATGGAGTGGTAGAACTCCACGGGGTGGTGGATCTTCCATGGGGCGGTGGAGCTCCATAGGTTGGTGGATCTCCATAGGGGTTGTGGGGCTCCGTAGGGGTTGTGGGGCTCCATAGGGGTTGTGGGGCTCCATAGGGGTTGTGGGGCTCCATGGAGTGGTAGAACTCCACGGGGTGGTGGATCTTCCATGGGGCGGTGGAGCTCCATAGGTTGGTGGATCTCCGTAGGGGTTGTGGGGCTCCGTAGGGGTTGTGGGGCTCCATGGAGTGGTAGAACTCCACGGGGTGGTGGATCTTCCATGGGGCGGTGGAGCTCCATGGGGGTTGTGGAGCTCCATGTGGTGGTGGGTCTCCATGAGGGTTGTGGGGCTCCATGGGGTGGTGGAGCTCCATGGGGTGGTGACAATCCATGGGGTGGTGGGGCTCTGTGGGGGTGGTGGAGCTCCATGGGGTGGTGGAGCTCCATGGGGTGGTGGGTCTTCCATGGGGTGGTGGATCTTCCATGGGGTGGTGGAGCTCCATGGGGGTTGTGGAGCTCCATAGGGTGGTGGGGCTCTATGGGGGTGGTGGATCTCCGTAGGGGTGGTGGATCTCCATAGGGGTTGTGGAGCTCCATGGGGTGGTGGATCTTCCATGGGGTGGTGGAGACGCCCCCTGGGAGAGGGAGGGGGCGCAGGGCTTGGGTGGCCCCCCCGGGGGGGGGGGGGGGGCAGGAAGGGGGGGGGGGAATGGGGGGGGGGATGCAAAGAGGGGGGGCAGAGAAATGGGGGGGGTGAACTGGGGGGGGGCAAAGGGGTGGGGGTGCACCGGGGGGGGGAAGAGGATGATGATGATGATGATGATGATGGGGGGG
>NW_028127892.1:0-61704 GCF_965231255.1 Vanellus vanellus
AGCGGGGAAAAGTGATGCTGGTCCTCACTGCCTCCTGGGAACCCCTTCAAATGCCCCAGACAATTTTGGCCCTCTCTGCTTTCCTGCTCACTCTAGCCTCAAAAGCACTTTTTTCACTTTTCGGCGCCCTCCGGAGCAAAAAGACAAACGTCCAGCTTTTGCTGCCACAGCAAAGGTGCCAGCGGGAAAAGTCATGCTGGTCCTCACTGCCTCCTGGAACCCTTCAAATGCCCCAGACAATTTTGGCCCTCTCTGCTTTCCTGCGCACTCTAGCCTCAAAAGCACCTTTTTTCACTTTCGGCGCCCTCCGGAGCAAAAAAGACAAACGTCCAGCTTTTGCTGCCACAGCAAAGGTGCCAGCGGGGAAAAGTCATGCTGGTCCTCACTGCCTCCTGGAACCCCTTCAAATGCCCCAGACAATTTGGCCCTCTCTGCTTTCCTGCGCACTCTAGCCTCAAAAGCACCTTTTTTCACTTTCGGCGCCCCCCAGAGGAAAAAAGACAAACGTCCCAGCTTTTGCTGCCACAGCAAAGGTGCCAGCGGGGAAAAGTGATGCTGGTCCTCACTGCCTCCTGGAACCCCGTCAAATGCCCCAGACAATTTGGCCCTCTCTGCTTTCCTGCGCACTCTAGCCTCAAAAGCACCTTTTTTCACTTTCGGCGCCCTCCGGAGCAAAAAAAGACAAACGTCCAGCTTTTGCTGCCACAGCAAAGGTGCCAGCGGGGAAAAGTGATGCTGGTCCTCACTGCCTCCTGGAACCCCTTCAAATGCCCCAGACAATTTGGCCCTCTCTGCTTTCCTGCGCACTCTAGCCTCAAAAGCACCTTTTTTCACTTTCGGCGCCCCCCAGAGGAAAAAAGACAAACGTCCAGCTTTTGCTGCCACAGCAAAGGTGCCAGCGGGGAAAAGTGATGCTGGTCCTCACTGCCTCCTGGAACCCCTTCAAATGCCCCAGAACAATTTGGCCCTCTCTGCTTTCCCTGCGCCACTCTAGCCTCAAAAACACCGGTTTTCACTTTCGGCGCCCCCCAGAGAAAAAAGACAAACGTCCAGCTTTTGCTGCCACAGCAAGGTGCCAGCGGGGAAAAGTGATGCTGGTCCTCACTGCCTCCTGGAACCCCGTCAAATGCCCCAGACAATTTGGCCCTCTCTGCTTTCCTGCGCACTCTAGCCTCAAAAACACCGGTTTTCACTTTCAGCGCTGTTTGGAGCAAAAAAGACAAACGTCCAGCTTTTGCTGCCACAGCAAAGGTGCCAGCGGGGAAAAGTGATGCTGGTCCTCACTGCCTCCTGGAACCCCTTCAAATGCCCCAGACAATTTGGCCCTCTCTGCTTTCCTGCGCACTCTAGCCTCAAAAACACCGGATTTCACTTTCGGCGCCCCCCAGAGGAAAAAAGACAAACGTCCAGCTTTTGCTGCCACAGCAAAGGTGCCAGCGGGGAAAAGTGATGCTGGTCCTCACTGCCTCCTGGAACCCCTTCAAATGCCCCAGACAATTTGGCCCTCTCTGCTTTCCTGCGCACTCTAGCCTCAAAAACACCGGTTTTCACTTTCGGCGCCCCCCAGAGGAAAAAAGACAAACGTCCAGCTTTTGCTGCCACAGCAAAGGTGCCAGCGGGGAAAAGTGATGCTGGTCCTCACTGCCTCCTGGAACCCCGTCAAATGCCCCAGACAATTTGGCCCTCTCTGCTTTCCTGCGCACTCTAGCCTCAAAAGCACCTTTTTTCACTTTCGGCGCCCTCCGGAGCAAAAAAGACAAACGTCCAGCTTTTGCTGCCACAGCAAAGGTGCCAGCGGGGAAAAGTCATGCTGGTCCTCACTGCCTCCTGGAACCCCTTCAAATGCCCCAGACAATTTGGCCCTCTCTGCTTTCCTGCGCACTCTAGCCTCAAAAGCACCTTTTTTCACTTTCGGCGCCCTCCGGAGCAAAAAAGACAAACGTCCAGCTTTTGCTGCCACAGCAAAGGTGCCAGCGGGGAAAAGTGATGCTGGTCCTCACTACCTCCTGGAACCCCTTCAAATGCCCCAGACAATTTGGCCCTCTCTGCTTTCCTGCGCACTCTAGCCTCAAAAACACCGGTTTTCACTTTCGGCGCCCCCCAGAGGAAAAAAGACAAACGTCCAGCTTTTGCTGCCACAGCAAAGGTGCCAGCGGGGAAAAGTGATGCTGGTCCTCACTGCCTCCTGGAACCCCGTCAAATGCCCCAGACAATTTGGCCCTCTCTGCTTTCCTGCGCACTCTAGCCTCAAAAACACCGGTTTTCACTTTCAGCGCTGTTTGGAGCAAAAAAGACAAGCGTCCAGCTTTTGCTGCCACAGCAAAGGTGCCAGCGGGGAAAAGTGATGCTGGTCCTCACTGCCTCCTGGAACCCCTTCAAATGCCCCAGACAATTTGGCCCTCTCTGCTTTCCTGCGCACTCTAGCCTCAAAAACACCGGTTTTCACTTTCGGCGCACCCCGGAGGAAAAAAGACAAACGTCCAGCTTTTGCTGCCACAGCAAAGGTGCCAGCGGGGAAAAGTGATGCTGGTCCTCACTGCCTCCTGGAACCCCTTCAAATGCCCCAGACAATTTGGCCCTCTCTGCTTTCCTGCGCACTCTAGCCTCAAAAGCACCTTTTTTCACTTTCGGCGCCCTCCGGAGGAAAAAAGACAAACGTCCAGCTTTTGCTGCCACAGCAAAGGTGCCAGCGGGGAAAAGTCATGCTGGTCCTCACTGCCTCCTGGAACCCCTTCAAATGCCCCAGACAATTTGGCCCTCTCTGCTTTCCTGCGCACTCTAGCCTCAAAAACACCGGATTTCACTTTCGGCGCCCCCCAGAGGAAAAAAGACAAACGTCCAGCTTTTGCTGCCACAGCAAAGGTGCCAGCGGGGAAAAGTGATGCTGGTCCTCACTGCCTCCTGGAACCCCTTCAAATGCCCCAGACAATTTGGCCCTCTCTGCTTTCCTGCGCACTCTAGCCTCAAAAGCACCTTTTTTCACTTTCGGCGCCCTCCGGAGCAAAAAAGACAAACGTCCAGCTTTTGCTGCCACAGCAAAGGTGCCAGCGGGGAAAAGTCATGCTGGTCCTCACTGCCTCCTGGAACCCCTTCAAATGCCCCAGACAATTTGGCCCTCTCTGCTTTCCTGCGCACTCTAGCCTCAAAAGCACCTTTTTTCACTTTCGGCGCCCCCCAGAGGAAAAAAGACAAACGTCCAGCTTTTGCTGCCACAGCAAAGGTGCCAGCGGGGAAAAGTGATGCTGGTCCTCACTGCCTCCTGGAACCCCGTCAAATGCCCCAGACAATTTGGCCCTCTCTGCTTTCCTGCGCACTCTAGCCTCAAAAGCACCTTTTTTCACTTTCGGCGCCCTCCGGAGCAAAAAAGACAAACGTCCAGCTTTTGCTGCCACAGCAAAGGTGCCAGCGGGGAAAAGTGATGCTGGTCCTCACTGCCTCCTGGAACCCCTTCAAATGCCCCAGACAATTTGGCCCTCTCTGCTTTCCTGCGCACTCTAGCCTCAAAAGCACCTTTTTTCACTTTCGGCGCCCCCCAGAGGAAAAAAGACAAACGTCCAGCTTTTGCTGCCACAGCAAAGGTGCCAGCGGGGAAAAGTGATGCTGGTCCTCACTGCCTCCTGGAACCCCTTCAAATGCCCCAGACAATTTGGCCCTCTCTGCTTTCCTGCGCACTCTAGCCTCAAAAACACCGGTTTTCACTTTCGGCGCCCCGCAGAGGAAAAAAGACAAACGTCCAGCTTTTGCTGCCACAGCAAAGGTGCCAGCGGGGAAAAGTGATGCTGGTCCTCACTGCCTCCTGGAACCCCGTCAAATGCCCCAGACAATTTGGCCCTCTCTGCTTTCCTGCGCACTCTAGCCTCAAAAACACCGGTTTTCACTTTCAGCGCTGTTTGGAGCAAAAAAGACAAACGTCCAGCTTTTGCTGCCACAGCAAAGGTGCCAGCGGGGAAAAGTGATGCTGGTCCTCACTGCCTCCTGGAACCCCTTCAAATGCCCCAGACAATTTGGCCCTCTCTGCTTTCCTGCGCACTCTAGCCTCAAAAACACCGGTTTTCACTTTCGGCGCCCCCCAGAGGAAAAAAGACAAACGTCCAGCTTTTGCTGCCACAGCAAAGGTGCCAGCGGGGAAAAGTGATGCTGGTCCTCACTGCCTCCTGGAACCCCTTCAAATGCCCCAGACAATTTGGCCCTCTCTGCTTTCCTGCGCACTCTAGCCTCAAAAGCACCTTTTTTCACTTTCGGCGCCCCCCAGAGGAAAAAAGACAAACGTCCAGCTTTTGCTGCCACAGCAAAGGTGCCAGCGGGGAAAAGTGATGCTGGTCCTCACTGCCTCCTGGAACCCCGTCAAATGCCCCAGACAATTTGGCCCTCTCTGCTTTCCTGCGCACTCTAGCCTCAAAAGCACCTTTTTTCACTTTCGGCGCCCTCCGGAGCAAAAAAGACAAACGTCCAGCTTTTGCTGCCACAGCAAAGGTGCCAGCGGGGAAAAGTGATGCTGGTCCTCACTGCCTCCTGGAACCCCTTCAAATGCCCCAGACAATTTGGCCCTCTCTGCTTTCCTGCGCACTCTAGCCTCAAAAGCACCTTTTTTCACTTTCGGCGCCCTCCGGAGCAAAAAAGACAAACGTCCAGCTTTTGCTGCCACAGCAAAGGTGCCAGCGGGGAAAAGTGATGCTGGTCCTCACTACCTCCTGGAACCCCTTCAAATGCCCCAGACAATTTGGCCCTCTCTGCTTTCCTGCGCACTCTAGCCTCAAAAACACCGGTTTTCACTTTCGGCGCCCCCCAGAGGAAAAAAGACAAACGTCCAGCTTTTGCTGCCACAGCAAAGGTGCCAGCGGGGAAAAGTGATGCTGGTCCTCACTGCCTCCTGGAACCCCGTCAAATGCCCCAGACAATTTGGCCCTCTCTGCTTTCCTGCGCACTCTAGCCTCAAAAACACCGGTTTTCACTTTCAGCGCTGTTTGGAGCAAAAAAGACAAGCGTCCAGCTTTTGCTGCCACAGCAAAGGTGCCAGCGGGGAAAAGTCATGCTGGTCCTCACTGCCTCCTGGAACCCCTTCAAATGCCCCAGACAATTTGGCCCTCTCTGCTTTCCTGCGCACTCTAGCCTCAAAAGCACCTTTTTTCACTTTCGGCGCCCCCCAGAGGAAAAAAGACAAACGTCCAGCTTTTGCTGCCACAGCAAAGGTGCCAGCGGGGAAAAGTGATGCTGGTCCTCACTGCCTCCTGGAACCCCTTCAAATGCCCCAGACAATTTGGCCCTCTCTGCTTTCCTGCGCACTCTAGCCTCAAAAGCACCTTTTTTTCACTATCAGCGCCCTCCGGAGGAAAAAAGACAAACGTCCAGCTTTTGCTGCCACAGCAAAGGTGCCAGCGGGGAAAAGTGATGCTGGTCCTCACTGCCTCCTGGAACCCCTTCAAATGCCCCAGACAATTTGGCCCTCTCTGCTTTCCTGCGCACTCTAGCCTCAAAAGCACCTTTTTTCACTTTCGGCGCCCCCCAGAGGAAAAAAGACAAACGTCCAGCTTTTGCTGCCACAGCAAAGGTGCCAGCGGGGAAAAGTCATGCTGGTCCTCACTGCCTCCTGGAACCCCTTCAAATGCCCCAGACAATTTGGCCCTCTCTGCTTTCCTGCGCACTCTAGCCTCAAAAACACCGGTTTTCACTTTCGGCGCCCCCCAGAGGAAAAAAGACAAACGTCCAGCTTTTGCTGCCACAGCAAAGGTGCCAGCGGGGAAAAGTGATGCTGGTCCTCACTGCCTCCTGGAACCCCTTCAAATGCCCCAGACAATTTGGCCCTCTCTGCTTTCCTGCGCACTCTAGCCTCAAAAGCACCTTTTTTCACTTTCGGCGCCCTCCGGAGGAAAAAAGACAAGCGTCCAGCTTTTGCTGCCACAGCAAAGGTGCCAGCGGGGAAAAGTCATGCTGGTCCTCACTGCCTCCTGGAACCCCTTCAAATGCCCCAGACAATTTGGCCCTCTCTGCTTTCCTGCGCACTCTAGCCTCAAAAGCACCTTTTTTCACTTTCGGCGCCCCCCAGAGGAAAAAAGACAAACGTCCAGCTTTTGCTGCCACAGCAAAGGTGCCAGCGGGGAAAAGTGATGCTGGTCCTCACTGCCTCCTGGAACCCCTTCAAATGCCCCAGACAATTTGGCCCTCTCTGCTTTCCTGCGCACTCTAGCCTCAAAAGCACCTTTTTTTCACTATCAGCGCCCTCCGGAGGAAAAAAGACAAACGTCCAGCTTTTGCTGCCACAGCAAAGGTGCCAGCGGGGAAAAGTGATGCTGGTCCTCACTGCCTCCTGGAACCCCTTCAAATGCCCCAGACAATTTGGCCCTCTCTGCTTTCCTGCGCACTCTAGCCTCAAAAACACCGGTTTTCACTTTCGGCGCCCTCCGGAGCAAAAAAGACAAACGTCCAGCTTTTGCTGCCACAGCAAAGGTGCCAGCGGGGAAAAGTGATGCTGGTCCTCACTGCCTCCTGGAACCCCTTCAAATGCCCCAGACAATTTGGCCCTCTCTGCTTTCCTGCGCACTCTAGCCTCAAAAGCACCTTTTTTCACTTTCGGCGCCCTCCAGAGCAAAAAAGACAAACGTCCAGCTTTTGCTGCCACAGCAAAGGTGCCAGCGGGGAAAAGTGATGCTGGTCCTCACTACCTCCTGGAACCCCTTCAAATGCCCCAGACAATTTGGCCCTCTCTGCTTTCCTGCGCACTCTAGCCTCAAAAACACCGGTTTTCACTTTCGGCGCCCCCCAGAGGAAAAAAGACAAACGTCCAGCTTTTGCTGCCACAGCAAAGGTGCCAGCGGGGAAAAGTGATGCTGGTCCTCACTGCCTCCTGGAACCCCGTCAAATGCCCCAGACAATTTGGCCCTCTCTGCTTTCCTGCGCACTCTAGCCTCAAAAACACCGGTTTTCACTTTCAGCGCTGTTTGGAGCAAAAAAGACAAGCGTCCAGCTTTTGCTGCCACAGCAAAGGTGCCAGCGGGGAAAAGTCATGCTGGTCCTCACTGCCTCCTGGAACCCCTTCAAATGCCCCAGACAATTTGGCCCTCTCTGCTTTCCTGCGCACTCTAGCCTCAAAAGCACCTTTTTTCACTTTCGGCGCCCCCCAGAGGAAAAAAGACAAACGTCCAGCTTTTGCTGCCACAGCAAAGGTGCCAGCGGGGAAAAGTGATGCTGGTCCTCACTGCCTCCTGGAACCCCTTCAAATGCCCCAGACAATTTGGCCCTCTCTGCTTTCCTGCGCACTCTAGCCTCAAAAGCACCTTTTTTTCACTATCAGCGCCCTCCGGAGGAAAAAAGACAAACGTCCAGCTTTTGCTGCCACAGCAAAGGTGCCAGCGGGGAAAAGTGATGCTGGTCCTCACTGCCTCCTGGAACCCCTTCAAATGCCCCAGACAATTTGGCCCTCTCTGCTTTCCTGCGCACTCTAGCCTCAAAAGCACCTTTTTTCACTTTCGGCGCCCCCCAGAGGAAAAAAGACAAACGTCCAGCTTTTGCTGCCACAGCAAAGGTGCCAGCGGGGAAAAGTGATGCTGGTCCTCACTGCCTCCTGGAACCCCTTCAAATGCCCCAGACAATTTGGCCCTCTCTGCTTTCCTGCGCACTCTAGCCTCAAAAACACCGGATTTCACTTTCGGCGCCCCCCAGAGGAAAAAAGACAAACGTCCAGCTTTTGCTGCCACAGCAAAGGTGCCAGCGGGGAAAAGTGATGCTGGTCCTCACTGCCTCCTGGAACCCCTTCAAATGCCCCAGACAATTTGGCCCTCTCTGCTTTCCTGCGCACTCTAGCCTCAAAAGCACCTTTTTTCACTTTCGGCGCCCCCCAGAGGAAAAAAGACAAACGTCCAGCTTTTGCTGCCACAGCAAAGGTGCCAGCGGGGAAAAGTGATGCTGGTCCTCACTGCCTCCTGGAACCCCTTCAAATGCCCCAGACAATTTGGCCCTCTCTGCTTTCCTGCGCACTCTAGCCTCAAAAGCACCTTTTTTTCACTATCAGCGCCCTCCGGAGGAAAAAAGACAAACGTCCAGCTTTTGCTGCCACAGCAAAGGTGCCAGCGGGGAAAAGTGATGCTGGTCCTCACTGCCTCCTGGAACCCCTTCAAATGCCCCAGACAATTTGGCCCTCTCTGCTTTCCTGCGCACTCTAGCCTCAAAAACACCGGTTTTCACTTTCGGCGCCCCCCAGAGGAAAAAAGACAAACGTCCAGCTTTTGCTGCCACAGCAAAGGTGCCAGCGGGGAAAAGTGATGCTGGTCCTCACTGCCTCCTGGAACCCCTTCAAATGCCCCAGACAATTTGGCCCTCTCTGCTTTCCTGCGCACTCTAGCCTCAAAAACACCGGTTTTCACTTTCGGCGCCCCCCAGAGGAAAAAAGACAAACGTCCAGCTTTTGCTGCCACAGCAAAGGTGCCAGCGGGGAAAAGTGATGCTGGTCCTCACTGCCTCCTGGAACCCCTTCAAATGCCCCAGACAATTTGGCCCTCTCTGCTTTCCTGCGCACTCTAGCCTCAAAAACACCGGATTTCACTTTCGGCGCCCCCCAGAGGAAAAAAGACAAACGTCCAGCTTTTGCTGCCACAGCAAAGGTGCCAGCGGGGAAAAGTGATGCTGGTCCTCACTGCCTCCTGGAACCCCGTCAAATGCCCCAGACAATTTGGCCCTCTCTGCTTTCCTGCGCACTCTAGCCTCAAAAACACCGGTTTTCACTTTCAGCGCTGTTTGGAGCAAAAAAGACAAGCGTCCAGCTTTTGCTGCCACAGCAAAGGTGCCAGCGGGGAAAAGTGATGCTGGTCCTCACTGCCTCCTGGAACCCCTTCAAATGCCCCAGACAATTTGGCCCTCTCTGCTTTCCTGCGCACTCTAGCCTCAAAAACACCGGATTTCACTTTCGGCGCCCCCCAGAGGAAAAAAGACAAACGTCCAGCTTTTGCTGCCACAGCAAAGGTGCCAGCGGGGAAAAGTGATGCTGGTCCTCACTGCCTCCTGGAACCCCTTCAAATGCCCCAGACAATTTGGCCCTCTCTGCTTTCCTGCGCACTCTAGCCTCAAAAGCACCTTTTTTCACTTTCGGCGCCCTCCGGAGCAAAAAAGACAAACGTCCAGCTTTTGCTGCCACAGCAAAGGTGCCAGCGGGGAAAAGTGATGCTGGTCCTCACTGCCTCCTGGAACCCCTTCAAATGCCCCAGACAATTTGGCCCTCTCTGCTTTCCTGCGCACTCTAGCCTCAAAAGCACCTTTTTTCACTTTCGGCGCCCCCCAGAGGAAAAAAGACAAACGTCCAGCTTTTGCTGCCACAGCAAAGGTGCCAGCGGGGAAAAGTGATGCTGGTCCTCACTGCCTCCTGGAACCCCTTCAAATGCCCCAGACAATTTGGCCCTCTCTGCTTTCCTGCGGACTCTAGCCTCAAAAACACCGGATTTCACTTTCGGCGCCCCCCAGAGGAAAAAAGACAAACGTCCAGCTTTTGCTGCCACAGCAAAGGTGCCAGCGGGGAAAAGTGATGCTGGTCCTCACTGCCTCCTGGAACCCCTTCAAATGCCCCAGACAATTTGGCCCTCTCTGCTTTCCTGCGCACTCTAGCCTCAAAAGCACCTTTTTTTCACTATCAGCGCCCTCCGGAGGAAAAAAGACAAACGTCCAGCTTTTGCTGCCACAGCAAAGGTGCCAGCGGGGAAAAGTGATGCTGGTCCTCACTGCCTCCTGGAACCCCTTCAAATGCCCCAGACAATTTGGCCCTCTCTGCTTTCCTGCGCACTCTAGCCTCAAAAGCACCTTTTTTCACTTTCGGCGCCCCCCAGAGTAAAAAAGACAAACGTCCAGCTTTTGCTGCCACAGCAAAGGTGCCAGCGGGGAAAAGTGATGCTGGTCCTCACTGCCTCCTGGAACCCCTTCAAATGCCCCAGACAATTTGGCCCTCTCTGCTTTCCTGCGCACTCTAGCCTCAAAAACACCGGTTTTCACTTTCGGCGCCCCCCAGAGGAAAAAAGACAAACGTCCAGCTTTTGCTGCCACAGCAAAGGTGCCAGCGGGGAAAAGTGATGCTGGTCCTCACTGCCTCCTGGAACCCCTTCAAATGCCCCAGACAATTTGGCCCTCTCTGCTTTCCTGCGCACTCTAGCCTCAAAAGCACCTTTTTTCACTTTCGGCGCCCTCCGGAGGAAAAAAGACAAACGTCCAGCTTTTGCTGCCACAGCAAAGGTGCCAGCGGGGAAAAGTGATGCTGGTCCTCACTGCCTCCTGGAACCCCTTCAAATGCCCCAGACAATTTGGCCCTCTCTGCTTTCCTGCGCACTCTAGCCTCAAAAGCACCTTTTTTCACTTTCGGCGCCCCCCAGAGGAAAAAAGACAAACGTCCAGCTTTTGCTGCCACAGCAAAGGTGCCAGCGGGGAAAAGTGATGCTGGTCCTCACTGCCTCCTGGAACCCCTTCAAATGCCCCAGACAATTTGGCCCTCTCTGCTTTCCTGCGCACTCTAGCCTCAAAAGCACCTTTTTTTCACTATCAGCGCCCTCCGGAGGAAAAAAGACAAACGTCCAGCTTTTGCTGCCACAGCAAAGGTGCCAGCGGGGAAAAGTGATGCTGGTCCTCACTGCCTCCTGGAACCCCTTCAAATGCCCCAGACAATTTGGCCCTCTCTGCTTTCCTGCGCACTCTAGCCTCAAAAACACCGGTTTTCACTTTCGGCGCCCCCCAGAGGAAAAAAGACAAACGTCCAGCTTTTGCTGCCACAGCAAAGGTGCCAGCGGGGAAAAGTGATGCTGGTCCTCACTGCCTCCTGGAACCCCTTCAAATGCCCCAGACAATTTGGCCCTCTCTGCTTTCCTGCGCACTCTAGCCTCAAAAACACCGGTTTTCACTTTCGGCGCCCCCCAGAGGAAAAAAGACAAACGTCCAGCTTTTGCTGCCACAGCAAAGGTGCCAGCGGGGAAAAGTGATGCTGGTCCTCACTGCCTCCTGGAACCCCGTCAAATGCCCCAGACAATTTGGCCCTCTCTGCTTTCCTGCGCACTCTAGCCTCAAAACCACCGGTTTTCACTTTCAGCGCTGTTTGGAGCAAAAAAGACAAACGTCCAGCTTTTGCTGCCACAGCAAAGGTGCCAGCGGGGAAAAGTGATGCTGGTCCTCACTGCCTCCTGGAACCCCTTCAAATGCCCCAGACAATTTGGCCCTCTCTGCTTTCCTGCGCACTCTAGCCTCAAAAACACCGGTTTTCATTTTCGGCGCCCCCCGGAGGAAAACAGACAAACGTCCAGCTTTTGCTGCCACAGCAAAGGTGCCAGCGGGGAAAAGTGATGCTGGTCCTCACTGCCTCCTGGAACCCCTTCAAATGCCCCAGACAATTTGGCCCTCTCTGCTTTCCTGCGCACTCTAGCCTCAAAAGCACTTTTTTTCACTTTCGGCGCCCTCCGGAGCAAAAAAGACAAACGTCCAGCTTTTGCTGCCACAGCAAAGGTGCCAGCGGGGAAAAGTGATGCTGGTCCTCAGTGCCTCCTGGAACCCCTTCAAATGCCCCACACAATTTGGCCCTCTCTGCTTTCCTGCGCACTCTAGCCTCAAAAGCACCTATTTCACTTTCGGCGCCCTCCGGAGGAAAAAAGACAAACGTCCAGCTTTTGCTGCCACAGCAAAGGTGCCAGCGGGGAAAAGTGATGCTGGTCCTCACTGCCTCCTGGAACCCCTTCAAATGCCCCAGACAATTTGGCCCTCTCTGCTTTCCTGCGCACTCTAGCCTCAAAAGCACCTTTTTTTCACTATCAGCGCCCTCCGGAGGAAAAAAGACAAACGTCCAGCTTTTGCTGCCACAGCAAAGGTGCCAGCGGGGAAAAGTCATGCTGGTCCTCACTGCCTCCTGGAACCCCTTCAAATGCCCCAGACAATTTGGCCCTCTCTGCTTTCCTGCGCACTCTAGCCTCAAAAGCACCTTTTTTCACTTTCGGCGCCCCCCAGAGGAAAAAAGACAAACGTCCAGCTTTTGCTGCCACAGCAAAGGTGCCAGCGGGGAAAAGTGATGCTGGTCCTCACTGCCTCCTGGAACCCCTTCAAATGCCCCAGACAATTTGGCCCTCTCTGCTTTCCTGCGCACTCTAGCCTCAAAAACACCGGTTTTCACTTTCGGCGCCCCCCAGAGGAAAAAAGACAAACGTCCAGCTTTTGCTGCCACAGCAAAGGTGCCAGCGGGGAAAAGTGATGCTGGTCCTCACTGCCTCCTGGAACCCCGTCAAATGCCCCAGACAATTTGGCCCTCTCTGCTTTCCTGCGCACTCTAGCCTCAAAAACACCGGTTTTCACTTTCAGCGCTGTTTGGAGCAAAAAAGACAAACGTCCAGCTTTTGCTGCCACAGCAAAGGTGCCAGCGGGGAAAAGTGATGCTGGTCCTCACTGCCTCCTGGAACCCCTTCAAATGCCCCAGACAATTTGGCCCTCTCTGCTTTCCTGCGCACTCTAGCCTCAAAAACACCAGTTTTTACTTTCGGCGCCCCCCAGAGGAAAAAAGACAAACGTCCAGCTTTTGCTGCCACAGCAAAGGTGCCAGCGGGGAAAAGTGATGCTGGTCCTCACTGCCTCCTGGAACCCCGTCAAATGCCCCAGACAATTTGGCCCTCTCTGCTTTCCTGCGCACTCTAGCCTCAAAAGCACCTTTTTTCACTTTCGGCGCCCTCCGGAGCAAAAAAGACAAACGTCCAGCTTTTGCTGCCACAGCAAAGGTGCCAGCGGGGAAAAGTGATGCTGGTCCTCACTGCCTCCTGGAACCCCTTCAAATGCCCCAGACAATTTGGCCCTCTCTGCTTTCCTGCGCACTCTAGCCTCAAAAGCACCTTTTTTCACTTTCGGCGCCCTCCGGAGCAAAAAAGACAAACGTCCAGCTTTTGCTGCCACAGCAAAGGTGCCAGCGGGGAAAAGTGATGCTGGTCCTCACTGCCTCCTGGAACCCCTTCAAATGCCCCAGACAATTTGGCCCTCTCTGCTTTCCTGCGCACTCTAGCCTCAAAAACACCGGTTTTCACTTTCGGCGCCCCCCAGAGGAAAAAAGACAAACGTCCAGCTTTTGCTGCCACAGCAAAGGTGCCAGCGGGGAAAAGTGATGCTGGTCCTCACTGCCTCCTGGAACCCCGTCAAATGCCCCAGACAATTTGGCCCTCTCTGCTTTCCTGCACACTCTAGCCTCAAAAACACCGGTTTTCACTTTCAGCGCTGTTTGGAGCAAAAAAGACAAGCGTCCAGCTTTTGCTGCCACAGCAAAGGTGCCAGCGGGGAAAAGTGATGCTGGTCCTCACTGCCTCCTGGAACCCCTTCAAATGCCCCAGACAATTTGGCCCTCTCTGCTTTCCTGCGCACTCTAGCCTCAAAAACACCGGATTTCACTTTCGGCGCCCCCCAGAGGAAAAAAGACAAACGTCCAGCTTTTGCTGCCACAGCAAAGGTGCCAGCGGGGAAAAGTGATGCTGGTCCTCACTGCCTCCTGGAACCCCTTCAAATGCCCCAGACAATTTGGCCCTCTCTGCTTTCCTGCGCACTCTAGCCTCAAAAGCACCTTTTTTCACTTTCGGCGCCCTCCGGAGGAAAAAAGACAAACGTCCAGCTTTTGCTGCCACAGCAAAGGTGCCAGCGGGGAAAAGTGATGCTGGTCCTCACTGCCTCCTGGAACCCCTTCAAATGCCCCAGACAATTTGGCCCTCTCTGCTTTCCTGCGCACTCTAGCCTCAAAAACACCTTTTTTCACTTTCGGCGCCCCCCAGAGGAAAAAAGACAAACGTCCAGCTTTTGCTGCCACAGCAAAGGTGCCAGCGGGGAAAAGTGATGCTGGTCCTCACTGCCTCCTGGAACCCCTTCAAATGCCCCAGACAATTTGGCCCTCTCTGCTTTCCTGCGCACTCTAGCCTCAAAAGCACCTTTTTTCACTTTCGGCGCCCTCCGGAGCAAAAAAGACAAACGTCCAGCTTTTGCTGCCACAGCAAAGGTGCCAGCGGGGAAAAGTGATGCTGGTCCTCACTGCCTCCTGGAACCCCTTCAAATGCCCCAGACAATTTGGCCCTCTCTGCTTTCCTGCGCACTCTAGCCTCAAAAGCACCTTTTTTCACTTTCGGCGCCCTCCGGAGCAAAAAAGACAAACGTCCAGCTTTTGCTGCCACAGCAAAGGTGCCAGCGGGGAAAAGTGATGCTGGTCCTCACTGCCTCCTGGAACCCCTTCAAATGCCCCAGACAATTTGGCCCTCTCTGCTTTCCTGCGCACTCTAGCCTCAAAAGCACCTTTTTTCACTTTCGGCGCCCCCCAGAGGAAAAAAGACAAACGTCCAGCTTTTGCTGCCACAGCAAAGGTGCCAGCGGGGAAAAGTGATGCTGGTCCTCACTGCCTCCTGGAACCCCGTCAAATGCCCCAGACAATTTGGCCCTCTCTGCTTTCCTGCGCACTCTAGCCTCAAAAGCACCTTTTTTCACTTTCGGCGCCCTCCGGAGCAAAAAAGACAAACGTCCAGCTTTTGCTGCCACAGCAAAGGTGCCAGCGGGGAAAAGTGATGCTGGTCCTCACTGCCTCCTGGAACCCCTTCAAATGCCCCAGACAATTTGGCCCTCTCTGCTTTCCTGCGCACTCTAGCCTCAAAAGCACCTTTTTTCACTTTCGGCGCCCTCCGGAGCAAAAAAGACAAACGTCCAGCTTTTGCTGCCACAGCAAAGGTGCCAGCGGGGAAAAGTGATGCTGGTCCTCACTTCCTCCTGGAACCCCTTCAAATGCCCCAGACAATTTGGCCCTCTCTGCTTTCCTGCGCACTCTAGCCTCAAAAACACCGGTTTTCACTTTCGGCGCCCCCCAGAGGAAAAAAGACAAACGTCCAGCTTTTGCTGCCACAGCAAAGGTGCCAGCGGGGAAAAGTGATGCTGGTCCTCACTGCCTCCTGGAACCCCGTCAAATGCCCCAGACAATTTGGCCCTCTCTGCTTTCCTGCGCACTCTAGCCTCAAAAACACCAATTTTCACTTTCAGCGCTGTTTGGAGCAAAAAAGACAAGCGTCCAGCTTTTGCTGCCACAGCAAAGGTGCCAGCGGGGAAAAGTCATGCTGGTCCTCACTGCCTCCTGGAACCCCTTCAAATGCCCCAGACAATTTGGCCCTCTCTGCTTTCCTGCGCACTCTAGCCTCAAAAACACCGGATTTCACTTTTGGCGCCCCCCAGAGGAAAAAAGACAAACGTCCAGCTTTTGCTGCCACAGCAAAGGTGCCAGCGGGGAAAAGTGATGCTGGTCCTCACTGCCTCCTGGAACCCCTTCAAATGCCCCAGACAATTTGGCCCTCTCTGCTTTCCTGCGCACTCTAGTCTCAAAAGCACCTTTTTTCACTTTCGGCGCCCTCCGGAGCAAAAAAGACAAACGTCCAGCTTTTGCTGCCACAGCAAAGGTGCCAGCGGGGAAAAGTGATGCTGGTCCTCACTGCCTCCTGGAACCCCTTCAAATGCCCCAGACAATTTGGCCCTCTCTGCTTTCCTGCGCACTCTAGCCTCAAAAGCACCTTTTTTCACTTTCGGCGCCCTCCGGAGCAAAAAAGACAAACGTCCAGCTTTTGCTGCCACAGCAAAGGTGCCAGCGGGGAAAAGTGATGCTGGTCCTCACTGCCTCCTGGAACCCCTTCAAATGCCCCAGACAATTTGGCCCTCTCTGCTTTCCTGCGCACTCTAGCCTCAAAAGCACCTTTTTTCACTTTCGGCGCCCCCCAGAGGAAAAAAGACAAACGTCCAGCTTTTGCTGCCACAGCAAAGGTGCCAGCGGGGAAAAGTGATGCTGGTCCTCACTGCCTCCTGGAACCCCGTCAAATGCCCCAGACAATTTGGCCCTCTCTGCTTTCCTGCGCACTCTAGCCTCAAAAGCACCTTTTTTCACTTTCGGCGCCCTCCGGAGCAAAAAAGACAAACGTCCAGCTTTTGCTGCCACAGCAAAGGTGCCAGCGGGGAAAAGTGATGCTGGTCCTCACTGCCTCCTGGAACCCCTTCAAATGCCCCAGACAATTTGGCCCTCTCTGCTTTCCTGCGCACTCTAGCCTCAAAAACACCGGTTTTCACTTTCGGCGCCCCCCAGAGGAAAAAAGACAAACGTCCAGCTTTTGCTGCCACAGCAAAGGTGCCAGCGGGGAAAAGTGATGCTGGTCCTCACTGCCTCCTGGAACCCCGTCAAATGCCCCAGACAATTTGGCCCTCTCTGCTTTCCTGCGCACTCTAGCCTCAAAAACACCGGTTTTCACTTTCAGCGCTGTTTGGAGCAAAAAAGACAAGCGTCCAGCTTTTGCTGCCACAGCAAAGGTGCCAGCGGGGAAAAGTCATGCTGGTCCTCACTGCCTCCTGGAACCCCTTCAAATGCCCCAGACAATTTGGCCCTCTCTGCTTTCCTGCGCACTCTAGCCTCAAAAACACCGGATTTCACTTTCGGCGCCCCCCAGAGGAAAAAAGACAAACGTCCAGCTTTTGCTGCCACAGCAAAGGTGCCAGCGGGGAAAAGTGATGCTGGTCCTCACTGCCTCCTGGAACCCCTTCAAATGCCCCAGACAATTTGGCCCTCTCTGCTTTCCTGCGCACTCTAGCCTCAAAAGCACCTTTTTTCACTTTCGGCGCCCTCCGGAGCAAAAAAGACAAACGTCCAGCTTTTGCTGCCACAGCAAAGGTGCCAGCGGGGAAAAGTGATGCTGGTCCTCACTGCCTCCTGGAACCCCTTCAAATGCCCCAGACAATTTGGCCCTCTCTGCTTTCCTGCGCACTCTAGCCTCAAAAGCACCTTTTTTCACTTTCGGCGCCCTCCGGAGCAAAAAAGACAAACGTCCAGCTTTTGCTGCCACAGCAAAGGTGCCAGCGGGGAAAAGTGATGCTGGTCCTCACTGCCTCCTGGAACCCCTTCAAATGCCCCAGACAATTTGGCCCTCTCTGCTTTCCTGCGCACTCTAGCCTCAAAAGCACCTTTTTTCACTTTCGGCGCCCTCCGGAGGAAAAAAGACAAACGTCCAGCTTTTGCTGCCACAGCAAAGGTGCCAGCGGGGAAAAGTGATGCTGGTCCTCACTGCCTCCTGGAACCCCTTCAAATGCCCCAGACAATTTGGCCCTCTCTGCTTTCCTGCGCACTCTAGCCTCAAAAGCACCTTTTTTCACTATCAGCGCTGTTTGGAGCAAAGAAGACAAACGTCCAGCTTTTGCTGCCACAGCAAAGGTGCCAGCGGGGAAAAGTGATGCTGGTCCTCACTGCCTCCTGGAACCCCTTCAAATGCCCCAGACAATTTGGCCCTCTCTGCTTTCCTGCGCACTCTAGCCTCAAAAGCACCTTTTTTCACTTTCGGCGCCCCCCAGAAGAAAAAAAAAAAAGGTCCAGCTTTTGCTGCCACAGCAAAGGTGCCAGCGGGGAAAAGTGATGCTGGTCCTCACTGCCTCCTGGAACCCCGTCAAATGCCCCAGACAATTTGGCCCTCTCTGCTTTCCTGAGCACTCTAGCCTCAAAAACACCGGTTTTCACTTTCAGCGCTGTTTGGAGCAAAAAAGACAAGCGTCCAGCTTTTGCTGCCACAGCAAAGGTGCCAGCGGGGAAAAGTCATGCTGGTCCTCACTGCCTCCTGGAACCCCTTCAAATGCCCCACACAATTTGGCCCTCTCTGCTTTCCTGCGCACTCTAGCCTCAAAAACACCGGATTTCACTTTCGGCGCCCCCCAGAGGAAAAAAGACAAACGTCCAGCTTTTGCTGCCACAGCAAAGGTGCCAGCGGGGAAAAGTGATGCTGGTCCTCACTGCCTCCTGGAACCCCTTCAAATGCCCCAGACAATTTGGCCCTCTCTGCTTTCCTGCGCACTCTAGCCTCAAAAGCACCTTTTTTCACTTTCGGCGCCCTCCGGAGCAAAAAAGACAAACGTCCAGCTTTTGCTGCCACAGCAAAGGTGCCAGCGGGGAAAAGTGATGCTGGTCCTCACTGCCTCCTGGAACCCCTTCAAATGCCCCAGACAATTTGGCCCTCTCTGCTTTCCTGCGCACTCTAGCCTCAAAAGCACCTTTTTTCACTTTCGGCGCCCTCCGGAGCAAAAAAGACAAACGTCCAGCTTTTGCTGCCACAGCAAAGGTGCCAGCGGGGAAAAGTGATGCTGGTCCTCACTGCCTCCTGGAACCCCTTCAAATGCCCCAGACAATTTGGCCCTCTCTGCTTTCCTGCGCACTCTAGCCTCAAAAGCACCTTTTTTCACTTTCGGCGCCCCCCAGAGGAAAAAAGACAAACGTCCAGCTTTTGCTGCCACAGCAAAGGTGCCAGCGGGGAAAAGTGATGCTGGTCCTCACTGCCTCCTGGAACCCCTTCAAATGCCCCAGACAATTTGGCCCTCTCTGCTTTCCTGCGCACTCTAGCCTCAAAAACACCGGTTTTCACTTTCGGCGCCCCCCAGAGGAAAAAAGACAAACGTCCAGCTTTTGCTGCCACAGCAAAGGTGCCAGCGGGGAAAAGTGATGCTGGTCCTCACTGCCTCCTGGAACCCCGTCAAATGCCCCAGACAATTTGGCCCTCTCTGCTTTCCTGCGCACTCTAGCCTCAAAAACACCGGTTTTCACTTTCAGCGCTGTTTGGAGCAAAAAAGACAAGCGTCCAGCTTTTGCTGCCACAGCAAAGGTGCCAGCGGGGAAAAGTCATGCTGGTCCTCACTGCCTCCTGGAACCCCTTCAAATGCCCCAGACAATTTGGCCCTCTCTGCTTTCCTGCGCACTCTAGCCTCAAAAACACCGGATTTCACTTTCGGCGCCCCCCAGAGGAAAAAAGACAAACGTCCAGCTTTTGCTGCCACAGCAAAGGTGCCAGCGGGGAAAAGTGATGCTGGTCCTCACTGCCTCCTGGAACCCCTTCAAATGCCCCAGACAATTTGGCCCTCTCTGCTTTCCTGCGCACTCTAGCCTCAAAAGCACCTTTTTTCACTTTCGGCGCCCTCCGGAGCAAAAAAGACAAACGTCCAGCTTTTGCTGCCACAGCAAAGGTGCCAGCGGGGAAAAGTGATGCTGGTCCTCACTGCCTCCTGGAACCCCTTCAAATGCCCCAGACAATTTGGCCCTCTCTGCTTTCCTGCGCACTCTAGCCTCAAAAGCACCTTTTTTCACTTTCGGCGCCCTCCGGAGCAAAAAAGACAAACGTCCAGCTTTTGCTGCCACAGCAAAGGTGCCAGCGGGGAAAAGTGATGCTGGTCCTCACTGCCTCCTGGAACCCCTTCAAATGCCCCAGACAATTTGGCCCTCTCTGCTTTCCTGCGCACTCTAGCCTCAAAAGCACCTTTTTTCACTTTCGGCGCCCCCCAGAGGAAAAAAGACAAACGTCCAGCTTTTGCTGCCACAGCAAAGGTGCCAGCGGGGAAAAGTGATGCTGGTCCTCACTGCCTCCTGGAACCCCTTCAAATGCCCCAGACAATTTGGCCCTCTCTGCTTTCCTGCGCACTCTAGCCTCAAAAGCACCTTTTTTCACTATCAGCGCTGTTTGGAGCAAAGAAGACAAACGTCCAGCTTTTGCTGCCACAGCAAAGGTGCCAGCGGGGAAAAGTGATGCTGGTCCTCACTGCCTCCTGGAACCCCTTCAAATGCCCCAGACAATTTGGCCCTCTCTGCTTTCCTGCGCACTCTAGCCTCAAAAGCACCTTTTTTCACTTTCGGCGCCCCCCAGAAGAAAAAAAAAAAACGTCCAGCTTTTGCTGCCACAGCAAAGGTGCCAGCGGGGAAAAGTGATGCTGGTCCTCACTGCCTCCTGGAACCCCGTCAAATGCCCCAGACAATTTGGCCCTCTCTGCTTTCCTGCGCACTCTAGCCTCAAAAACACCGGTTTTCACTTTCAGCGCTGTTTGGAGCAAAAAAGACAAGCGTCCAGCTTTTGCTGCCACAGCAAAGGTGCCAGCGGGGAAAAGTCATGCTGGTCCTCACTGCCTCCTGGAACCCCTTCAAATGCCCCAGACAATTTGGCCCTCTCTGCTTTCCTGCGCACTCTAGCCTCAAAAACACCGGATTTCACTTTCGGCGCCCCCCAGAGGAAAAAAGACAAACGTCCAGCTTTTGCTGCCACAGCAAAGGTGCCAGCGGGGAAAAGTGATGCTGGTCCTCACTGCCTCCTGGAACCCCTTCAAATGCCCCAGACAATTTGGCCCTCTCTGCTTTCCTGCGCACTCTAGCCTCAAAAGCACCTTTTTTCACTTTCGGCGCCCTCCGGAGCAAAAAAGACAAACGTCCAGCTTTTGCTGCCACAGCAAAGGTGCCAGCGGGGAAAAGTGATGCTGGTCCTCACTGCCTCCTGGAACCCCTTCAAATGCCCCAGACAATTTGGCCCTCTCTGCTTTCCTGCGCACTCTAGCCTCAAAAGCACCTTTTTTCACTTTCGGCGCCCTCCGGAGCAAAAAAGACAAACGTCCAGCTTTTGCTGCCACAGCAAAGGTGCCAGCGGGGAAAAGTCATGCTGGTCCTCACTGCCTCCTGGAACCCCTTCAAATGCCCCAGACAATTTGGCCCTCTCTGCTTTCCTGCGCACTCTAGCCTCAAAAGCACCTTTTTTCACTTTCGGCGCCCCCCAGAGGAAAAAAGACAAACGTCCAGCTTTTGCTGCCACAGCAAAGGTGCCAGCGGGGAAAAGTGATGCTGGTCCTCACTGCCTCCTGGAACCCCTTCAAATGCCCCAGACAATTTGGCCCTCTCTGCTTTCCTGCGCACTCTAGCCTCAAAAACACCTTTTTTCACTTTCGGCGCCCCCCAGAGGAAAAAAGACAAACGTCCAGCTTTTGCTGCCACAGCAAAGGTGCCAGCGGGGAAAAGTGATGCTGGTCCTCACTGCCTCCTGGAACCCCGTCAAATGCCCCAGACAATTTGGCCCTCTCTGCTTTCCTGCGCACTCTAGCCTCAAAAGCACCTTTTTTCACTATCAGCGCTGTTTGGAGCAAAGAAGACAAACGTCCAGCTTTTGCTGCCACAGCAAAGGTGCCAGCGGGGAAAAGTCATGCTGGTCCTCACTGCCTCCTGGAACCCCTTCAAATGCCCCAGACAATTTGGCCCTCTCTGCTTTCCTGCGCACTCTAGCCTCAAAAGCACCTTTTTTCACTTTCGGCGCCCCCCAGAAGAAAAAAAAAAAACGTCCAGCTTTTGCTGCCACAGCAAAGGTGCCAGCGGGGAAAAGTGATGCTGGTCCTCACTGCCTCCTGGAACCCCTTCAAATGCCCCAGACAATTTGGCCCTCTCTGCTTTCCTGCGCACTCTAGCCTCAAAAACACCGGTTTTCATTTTCGGCGCCCCCCGGAGGAAAACAGACAAACGTCCAGCTTTTGCTGCCACAGCAAAGGTGCCAGCGGGGAAAAGTGATGCTGGTCCTCACTGCCTCCTGGAACCCCTTCAAATGCCCCAGACAATTTGGCCCTCTCTGCTTTCCTGCGCACTCTAGCCTCAAAAGCACTTTTTTTCACTTTCGGCGCCCTCCGGAGCAAAAAAGACAAACGTCCAGCTTTTGCTGCCACAGCAAAGGTGCCAGCGGGGAAAAGTGATGCTGGTCCTCAGTGCCTCCTGGAACCCCTTCAAATGCCCCACACAATTTGGCCCTCTCTGCTTTCCTGCGCACTCTAGCCTCAAAAGCACCTATTTCACTTTCGGCGCCCTCCGGAGGAAAAAAGACAAACGTCCAGCTTTTGCTGCCACAGCAAAGGTGCCAGCGGGGAAAAGTGATGCTGGTCCTCACTGCCTCCTGGAACCCCTTCAAATGCCCCAGACAATTTGGCCCTCTCTGCTTTCCTGCGCACTCTAGCCTCAAAAGCACCTTTTTTTCACTATCAGCGCCCTCCGGAGGAAAAAAGACAAACGTCCAGCTTTTGCTGCCACAGCAAAGGTGCCAGCGGGGAAAAGTCATGCTGGTCCTCACTGCCTCCTGGAACCCCTTCAAATGCCCCAGACAATTTGGCCCTCTCTGCTTTCCTGCGCACTCTAGCCTCAAAAGCACCTTTTTTCACTTTCGGCGCCCCCCAGAGGAAAAAAGACAAACGTCCAGCTTTTGCTGCCACAGCAAAGGTGCCAGCGGGGAAAAGTGATGCTGGTCCTCACTGCCTCCTGGAACCCCTTCAAATGCCCCAGACAATTTGGCCCTCTCTGCTTTCCTGCGCACTCTAGCCTCAAAAACACCGGTTTTCACTTTCGGCGCCCCCCAGAGGAAAAAAGACAAACGTCCAGCTTTTGCTGCCACAGCAAAGGTGCCAGCGGGGAAAAGTGATGCTGGTCCTCACTGCCTCCTGGAACCCCGTCAAATGCCCCAGACAATTTGGCCCTCTCTGCTTTCCTGCGCACTCTAGCCTCAAAAACACCGGTTTTCACTTTCAGCGCTGTTTGGAGCAAAAAAGACAAACGTCCAGCTTTTGCTGCCACAGCAAAGGTGCCAGCGGGGAAAAGTGATGCTGGTCCTCACTGCCTCCTGGAACCCCTTCAAATGCCCCAGACAATTTGGCCCTCTCTGCTTTCCTGCGCACTCTAGCCTCAAAAACACCAGTTTTTACTTTCGGCGCCCCCCAGAGGAAAAAAGACAAACGTCCAGCTTTTGCTGCCACAGCAAAGGTGCCAGCGGGGAAAAGTGATGCTGGTCCTCACTGCCTCCTGGAACCCCGTCAAATGCCCCAGACAATTTGGCCCTCTCTGCTTTCCTGCGCACTCTAGCCTCAAAAGCACCTTTTTTCACTTTCGGCGCCCTCCGGAGCAAAAAAGACAAACGTCCAGCTTTTGCTGCCACAGCAAAGGTGCCAGCGGGGAAAAGTGATGCTGGTCCTCACTGCCTCCTGGAACCCCTTCAAATGCCCCAGACAATTTGGCCCTCTCTGCTTTCCTGCGCACTCTAGCCTCAAAAGCACCTTTTTTCACTTTCGGCGCCCTCCGGAGCAAAAAAGACAAACGTCCAGCTTTTGCTGCCACAGCAAAGGTGCCAGCGGGGAAAAGTGATGCTGGTCCTCACTGCCTCCTGGAACCCCTTCAAATGCCCCAGACAATTTGGCCCTCTCTGCTTTCCTGCGCACTCTAGCCTCAAAAACACCGGTTTTCACTTTCGGCGCCCCCCAGAGGAAAAAAGACAAACGTCCAGCTTTTGCTGCCACAGCAAAGGTGCCAGCGGGGAAAAGTGATGCTGGTCCTCACTGCCTCCTGGAACCCCGTCAAATGCCCCAGACAATTTGGCCCTCTCTGCTTTCCTGCACACTCTAGCCTCAAAAACACCGGTTTTCACTTTCAGCGCTGTTTGGAGCAAAAAAGACAAGCGTCCAGCTTTTGCTGCCACAGCAAAGGTGCCAGCGGGGAAAAGTGATGCTGGTCCTCACTGCCTCCTGGAACCCCTTCAAATGCCCCAGACAATTTGGCCCTCTCTGCTTTCCTGCGCACTCTAGCCTCAAAAACACCGGATTTCACTTTCGGCGCCCCCCAGAGGAAAAAAGACAAACGTCCAGCTTTTGCTGCCACAGCAAAGGTGCCAGCGGGGAAAAGTGATGCTGGTCCTCACTGCCTCCTGGAACCCCTTCAAATGCCCCAGACAATTTGGCCCTCTCTGCTTTCCTGCGCACTCTAGCCTCAAAAGCACCTTTTTTCACTTTCGGCGCCCTCCGGAGGAAAAAAGACAAACGTCCAGCTTTTGCTGCCACAGCAAAGGTGCCAGCGGGGAAAAGTGATGCTGGTCCTCACTGCCTCCTGGAACCCCTTCAAATGCCCCAGACAATTTGGCCCTCTCTGCTTTCCTGCGCACTCTAGCCTCAAAAACACCTTTTTTCACTTTCGGCGCCCCCCAGAGGAAAAAAGACAAACGTCCAGCTTTTGCTGCCACAGCAAAGGTGCCAGCGGGGAAAAGTGATGCTGGTCCTCACTGCCTCCTGGAACCCCTTCAAATGCCCCAGACAATTTGGCCCTCTCTGCTTTCCTGCGCACTCTAGCCTCAAAAGCACCTTTTTTCACTTTCGGCGCCCTCCGGAGCAAAAAAGACAAACGTCCAGCTTTTGCTGCCACAGCAAAGGTGCCAGCGGGGAAAAGTGATGCTGGTCCTCACTGCCTCCTGGAACCCCTTCAAATGCCCCAGACAATTTGGCCCTCTCTGCTTTCCTGCGCACTCTAGCCTCAAAAGCACCTTTTTTCACTTTCGGCGCCCTCCGGAGCAAAAAAGACAAACGTCCAGCTTTTGCTGCCACAGCAAAGGTGCCAGCGGGGAAAAGTGATGCTGGTCCTCACTGCCTCCTGGAACCCCTTCAAATGCCCCAGACAATTTGGCCCTCTCTGCTTTCCTGCGCACTCTAGCCTCAAAAGCACCTTTTTTCACTTTCGGCGCCCCCCAGAGGAAAAAAGACAAACGTCCAGCTTTTGCTGCCACAGCAAAGGTGCCAGCGGGGAAAAGTGATGCTGGTCCTCACTGCCTCCTGGAACCCCTTCAAATGCCCCAGACAATTTGGCCCTCTCTGCTTTCCTGCGCACTCTAGCCTCAAAAACACCGGTTTTCACTTTCGGCGCCCCCCAGAGGAAAAAAGACAAACGTCCAGCTTTTGCTGCCACAGCAAAGGTGCCAGCGGGGAAAAGTGATGCTGGTCCTCACTGCCTCCTGGAACCCCGTCAAATGCCCCAGACAATTTGGCCCTCTCTGCTTTCCTGCGCACTCTAGCCTCAAAAACACCAATTTTCACTTTCAGCGCTGTTTGGAGCAAAAAAGACAAGCGTCCAGCTTTTGCTGCCACAGCAAAGGTGCCAGCGGGGAAAAGTCATGCTGGTCCTCACTGCCTCCTGGAACCCCTTCAAATGCCCCAGACAATTTGGCCCTCTCTGCTTTCCTGCGCACTCTAGCCTCAAAAACACCGGATTTCACTTTTGGCGCCCCCCAGAGGAAAAAAGACAAACGTCCAGCTTTTGCTGCCACAGCAAAGGTGCCAGCGGGGAAAAGTGATGCTGGTCCTCACTGCCTCCTGGAACCCCTTCAAATGCCCCAGACAATTTGGCCCTCTCTGCTTTCCTGCGCACTCTAGTCTCAAAAGCACCTTTTTTCACTTTCGGCGCCCTCCGGAGCAAAAAAGACAAACGTCCAGCTTTTGCTGCCACAGCAAAGGTGCCAGCGGGGAAAAGTGATGCTGGTCCTCACTGCCTCCTGGAACCCCTTCAAATGCCCCAGACAATTTGGCCCTCTCTGCTTTCCTGCGCACTCTAGCCTCAAAAGCACCTTTTTTCACTTTCGGCGCCCTCCGGAGCAAAAAAGACAAACGTCCAGCTTTTGCTGCCACAGCAAAGGTGCCAGCGGGGAAAAGTGATGCTGGTCCTCACTGCCTCCTGGAACCCCTTCAAATGCCCCAGACAATTTGGCCCTCTCTGCTTTCCTGCGCACTCTAGCCTCAAAAGCACCTTTTTTCACTTTCGGCGCCCCCCAGAGGAAAAAAGACAAACGTCCAGCTTTTGCTGCCACAGCAAAGGTGCCAGCGGGGAAAAGTGATGCTGGTCCTCACTGCCTCCTGGAACCCCGTCAAATGCCCCAGACAATTTGGCCCTCTCTGCTTTCCTGCGCACTCTAGCCTCAAAAGCACCTTTTTTCACTTTCGGCGCCCTCCGGAGCAAAAAAGACAAACGTCCAGCTTTTGCTGCCACAGCAAAGGTGCCAGCGGGGAAAAGTGATGCTGGTCCTCACTGCCTCCTGGAACCCCTTCAAATGCCCCAGACAATTTGGCCCTCTCTGCTTTCCTGCGCACTCTAGCCTCAAAAACACCGGTTTTCACTTTCGGCGCCCCCCAGAGGAAAAAAGACAAACGTCCAGCTTTTGCTGCCACAGCAAAGGTGCCAGCGGGGAAAAGTGATGCTGGTCCTCACTGCCTCCTGGAACCCCGTCAAATGCCCCAGACAATTTGGCCCTCTCTGCTTTCCTGCGCACTCTAGCCTCAAAAACACCGGTTTTCACTTTCAGCGCTGTTTGGAGCAAAAAAGACAAGCGTCCAGCTTTTGCTGCCACAGCAAAGGTGCCAGCGGGGAAAAGTCATGCTGGTCCTCACTGCCTCCTGGAACCCCTTCAAATGCCCCAGACAATTTGGCCCTCTCTGCTTTCCTGCGCACTCTAGCCTCAAAAACACCGGATTTCACTTTCGGCGCCCCCCAGAGGAAAAAAGACAAACGTCCAGCTTTTGCTGCCACAGCAAAGGTGCCAGCGGGGAAAAGTGATGCTGGTCCTCACTGCCTCCTGGAACCCCTTCAAATGCCCCAGACAATTTGGCCCTCTCTGCTTTCCTGCGCACTCTAGCCTCAAAAGCACCTTTTTTCACTTTCGGCGCCCTCCGGAGCAAAAAAGACAAACGTCCAGCTTTTGCTGCCACAGCAAAGGTGCCAGCGGGGAAAAGTGATGCTGGTCCTCACTGCCTCCTGGAACCCCTTCAAATGCCCCAGACAATTTGGCCCTCTCTGCTTTCCTGCGCACTCTAGCCTCAAAAGCACCTTTTTTCACTTTCGGCGCCCTCCGGAGCAAAAAAGACAAACGTCCAGCTTTTGCTGCCACAGCAAAGGTGCCAGCGGGGAAAAGTGATGCTGGTCCTCACTGCCTCCTGGAACCCCTTCAAATGCCCCAGACAATTTGGCCCTCTCTGCTTTCCTGCGCACTCTAGCCTCAAAAGCACCTTTTTTCACTTTCGGCGCCCTCCGGAGGAAAAAAGACAAACGTCCAGCTTTTGCTGCCACAGCAAAGGTGCCAGCGGGGAAAAGTGATGCTGGTCCTCACTGCCTCCTGGAACCCCTTCAAATGCCCCAGACAATTTGGCCCTCTCTGCTTTCCTGCGCACTCTAGCCTCAAAAGCACCTTTTTTCACTATCAGCGCTGTTTGGAGCAAAGAAGACAAACGTCCAGCTTTTGCTGCCACAGCAAAGGTGCCAGCGGGGAAAAGTGATGCTGGTCCTCACTGCCTCCTGGAACCCCTTCAAATGCCCCAGACAATTTGGCCCTCTCTGCTTTCCTGCGCACTCTAGCCTCAAAAGCACCTTTTTTCACTTTCGGCGCCCCCCAGAAGAAAAAAAAAAAAGGTCCAGCTTTTGCTGCCACAGCAAAGGTGCCAGCGGGGAAAAGTGATGCTGGTCCTCACTGCCTCCTGGAACCCCGTCAAATGCCCCAGACAATTTGGCCCTCTCTGCTTTCCTGAGCACTCTAGCCTCAAAAACACCGGTTTTCACTTTCAGCGCTGTTTGGAGCAAAAAAGACAAGCGTCCAGCTTTTGCTGCCACAGCAAAGGTGCCAGCGGGGAAAAGTCATGCTGGTCCTCACTGCCTCCTGGAACCCCTTCAAATGCCCCACACAATTTGGCCCTCTCTGCTTTCCTGCGCACTCTAGCCTCAAAAACACCGGATTTCACTTTCGGCGCCCCCCAGAGGAAAAAAGACAAACGTCCAGCTTTTGCTGCCACAGCAAAGGTGCCAGCGGGGAAAAGTGATGCTGGTCCTCACTGCCTCCTGGAACCCCTTCAAATGCCCCAGACAATTTGGCCCTCTCTGCTTTCCTGCGCACTCTAGCCTCAAAAGCACCTTTTTTCACTTTCGGCGCCCTCCGGAGCAAAAAAGACAAACGTCCAGCTTTTGCTGCCACAGCAAAGGTGCCAGCGGGGAAAAGTGATGCTGGTCCTCACTGCCTCCTGGAACCCCTTCAAATGCCCCAGACAATTTGGCCCTCTCTGCTTTCCTGCGCACTCTAGCCTCAAAAGCACCTTTTTTCACTTTCGGCGCCCTCCGGAGCAAAAAAGACAAACGTCCAGCTTTTGCTGCCACAGCAAAGGTGCCAGCGGGGAAAAGTGATGCTGGTCCTCACTGCCTCCTGGAACCCCTTCAAATGCCCCAGACAATTTGGCCCTCTCTGCTTTCCTGCGCACTCTAGCCTCAAAAGCACCTTTTTTCACTTTCGGCGCCCCCCAGAGGAAAAAAGACAAACGTCCAGCTTTTGCTGCCACAGCAAAGGTGCCAGCGGGGAAAAGTGATGCTGGTCCTCACTGCCTCCTGGAACCCCTTCAAATGCCCCAGACAATTTGGCCCTCTCTGCTTTCCTGCGCACTCTAGCCTCAAAAACACCGGTTTTCACTTTCGGCGCCCCCCAGAGGAAAAAAGACAAACGTCCAGCTTTTGCTGCCACAGCAAAGGTGCCAGCGGGGAAAAGTGATGCTGGTCCTCACTGCCTCCTGGAACCCCGTCAAATGCCCCAGACAATTTGGCCCTCTCTGCTTTCCTGCGCACTCTAGCCTCAAAAACACCGGTTTTCACTTTCAGCGCTGTTTGGAGCAAAAAAGACAAGCGTCCAGCTTTTGCTGCCACAGCAAAGGTGCCAGCGGGGAAAAGTCATGCTGGTCCTCACTGCCTCCTGGAACCCCTTCAAATGCCCCAGACAATTTGGCCCTCTCTGCTTTCCTGCGCACTCTAGCCTCAAAAACACCGGATTTCACTTTCGGCGCCCCCCAGAGGAAAAAAGACAAACGTCCAGCTTTTGCTGCCACAGCAAAGGTGCCAGCGGGGAAAAGTGATGCTGGTCCTCACTGCCTCCTGGAACCCCTTCAAATGCCCCAGACAATTTGGCCCTCTCTGCTTTCCTGCGCACTCTAGCCTCAAAAGCACCTTTTTTCACTTTCGGCGCCCTCCGGAGCAAAAAAGACAAACGTCCAGCTTTTGCTGCCACAGCAAAGGTGCCAGCGGGGAAAAGTGATGCTGGTCCTCACTGCCTCCTGGAACCCCTTCAAATGCCCCAGACAATTTGGCCCTCTCTGCTTTCCTGCGCACTCTAGCCTCAAAAGCACCTTTTTTCACTTTCGGCGCCCTCCGGAGCAAAAAAGACAAACGTCCAGCTTTTGCTGCCACAGCAAAGGTGCCAGCGGGGAAAAGTGATGCTGGTCCTCACTGCCTCCTGGAACCCCTTCAAATGCCCCAGACAATTTGGCCCTCTCTGCTTTCCTGCGCACTCTAGCCTCAAAAGCACCTTTTTTCACTTTCGGCGCCCCCCAGAGGAAAAAAGACAAACGTCCAGCTTTTGCTGCCACAGCAAAGGTGCCAGCGGGGAAAAGTGATGCTGGTCCTCACTGCCTCCTGGAACCCCTTCAAATGCCCCAGACAATTTGGCCCTCTCTGCTTTCCTGCGCACTCTAGCCTCAAAAGCACCTTTTTTCACTATCAGCGCTGTTTGGAGCAAAGAAGACAAACGTCCAGCTTTTGCTGCCACAGCAAAGGTGCCAGCGGGGAAAAGTGATGCTGGTCCTCACTGCCTCCTGGAACCCCTTCAAATGCCCCAGACAATTTGGCCCTCTCTGCTTTCCTGCGCACTCTAGCCTCAAAAGCACCTTTTTTCACTTTCGGCGCCCCCCAGAAGAAAAAAAAAAAACGTCCAGCTTTTGCTGCCACAGCAAAGGTGCCAGCGGGGAAAAGTGATGCTGGTCCTCACTGCCTCCTGGAACCCCGTCAAATGCCCCAGACAATTTGGCCCTCTCTGCTTTCCTGCGCACTCTAGCCTCAAAAACACCGGTTTTCACTTTCAGCGCTGTTTGGAGCAAAAAAGACAAGCGTCCAGCTTTTGCTGCCACAGCAAAGGTGCCAGCGGGGAAAAGTCATGCTGGTCCTCACTGCCTCCTGGAACCCCTTCAAATGCCCCAGACAATTTGGCCCTCTCTGCTTTCCTGCGCACTCTAGCCTCAAAAACACCGGATTTCACTTTCGGCGCCCCCCAGAGGAAAAAAGACAAACGTCCAGCTTTTGCTGCCACAGCAAAGGTGCCAGCGGGGAAAAGTGATGCTGGTCCTCACTGCCTCCTGGAACCCCTTCAAATGCCCCAGACAATTTGGCCCTCTCTGCTTTCCTGCGCACTCTAGCCTCAAAAGCACCTTTTTTCACTTTCGGCGCCCTCCGGAGCAAAAAAGACAAACGTCCAGCTTTTGCTGCCACAGCAAAGGTGCCAGCGGGGAAAAGTGATGCTGGTCCTCACTGCCTCCTGGAACCCCTTCAAATGCCCCAGACAATTTGGCCCTCTCTGCTTTCCTGCGCACTCTAGCCTCAAAAGCACCTTTTTTCACTTTCGGCGCCCTCCGGAGCAAAAAAGACAAACGTCCAGCTTTTGCTGCCACAGCAAAGGTGCCAGCGGGGAAAAGTCATGCTGGTCCTCACTGCCTCCTGGAACCCCTTCAAATGCCCCAGACAATTTGGCCCTCTCTGCTTTCCTGCGCACTCTAGCCTCAAAAGCACCTTTTTTCACTTTCGGCGCCCCCCAGAGGAAAAAAGACAAACGTCCAGCTTTTGCTGCCACAGCAAAGGTGCCAGCGGGGAAAAGTGATGCTGGTCCTCACTGCCTCCTGGAACCCCTTCAAATGCCCCAGACAATTTGGCCCTCTCTGCTTTCCTGCGCACTCTAGCCTCAAAAACACCTTTTTTCACTTTCGGCGCCCCCCAGAGGAAAAAAGACAAACGTCCAGCTTTTGCTGCCACAGCAAAGGTGCCAGCGGGGAAAAGTGATGCTGGTCCTCACTGCCTCCTGGAACCCCGTCAAATGCCCCAGACAATTTGGCCCTCTCTGCTTTCCTGCGCACTCTAGCCTCAAAAGCACCTTTTTTCACTATCAGCGCTGTTTGGAGCAAAGAAGACAAACGTCCAGCTTTTGCTGCCACAGCAAAGGTGCCAGCGGGGAAAAGTCATGCTGGTCCTCACTGCCTCCTGGAACCCCTTCAAATGCCCCAGACAATTTGGCCCTCTCTGCTTTCCTGCGCACTCTAGCCTCAAAAGCACCTTTTTTCACTTTCGGCGCCCCCCAGAAGAAAAAAAAAAAACGTCCAGCTTTTGCTGCCACAGCAAAGGTGCCAGCGGGGAAAAGTGATGCTGGTCCTCACTACCTCCTGGAACCCCTTCAAATGCCCCACACAATTTGGCCCTCTCTGCTTTCCTGCGCACTCTAGCCTCAAAAACACCGGTTTTCACTTTCGGCGCCCCCCAGAGGAAAAAAGACAAACGTCCAGCTTTTGCTGCCACAGCAAAGGTGCCAGCGGGGAAAAGTCATGCTGGTCCTCACTGCCTCCTGGAACCCCTTCAAATGCCCCAGACAATTTGGCCCTCTCTGCTTTCCTGCGCACTCTAGCCTCAAAAGCACCTTTTTTCACTTTCGGCGCCCTCCGGAGGAAAAAAGACAAACGTCCAGCTTTTGCTGCCACAGCAAAGGTGCCAGCGGGGAAAAGTGATGCTGGTCCTCACTGCCTCCTGGAACCCCTTCAAATGCCCCAGACAATTTGGCCCTCTCTGCTTTCCTGCGCACTCTAGCCTCAAAAGCACCTTTTTTCACTTTCGGCGCCCCCCAGAGGAAAAAAGACAAACGTCCAGCTTTTGCTGCCACAGCAAAGGTGCCAGCGGGGAAAAGTCATGCTGGTCCTCACTGCCTCCTGGAACCCCTTCAAATGCCCCAGACAATTTGGCCCTCTCTGCTTTCCTGCGCACTCTAGCCTCAAAAGCACCTTTTTTTCACTATCAGCGCCCTCCGGAGGAAAAAAGACAAACGTCCAGCTTTTGCTGCCACAGCAAAGGTGCCAGCGGGGAAAAGTGATGCTGGTCCTCACTGCCTCCTGGAACCCCTTCAAATGCCCCAGACAATTTGGCCCTCTCTGCTTTCCTGCGCACTCTAGCCTCAAAAGCACCTTTTTTCACTTTCGGCGCCCCCCAGAGGAAAAAAGACAAACGTCCAGCTTTTGCTGCCACAGCAAAGGTGCCAGCGGGGAAAAGTCATGCTGGTCCTCACTGCCTCCTGGAACCCTTTCAAATGCCACAGACAATTTGGCCCTCTCTGCTTTCCTGCGCACTCTAGCCTCAAAAACACCGGTTTTCACTTTCGGCGCCCCCCAGAGGAAAAAAGACAAACGTCCAGCTTTTGCTGCCACAGCAAAGGTGCCAGCGGGGAAAAGTGATGCTGGTCCTCACTGCCTCCTGGAACCCCGTCAAATGCCCCAGACAATTTGGCCCTCTCTGCTTTCCTGCGCACTCTAGCCTCAAAAACACCGGTTTTCACTTTCAGCGCTGTTTGGAGCAAAAAAGACAAACGTCCAGCTTTTGCTGCCACAGCAAAGGTGCCAGCGGGGAAAAGTCATGCTGGTCCTCACTGCCTCCTGGAACCCCTTCAAATGCCCCAGACAATTTGGCCCTCTCTGCTTTCCTGCGCACTCTAGCCTCAAAAACACCGGTTTTCACTTTCGGCGCACCCCGGAGGAAAAAAGACAAACGTCCAGCTTTTGCTGCCACAGCAAAGGTGCCAGCGGGGAAAAGTGATGCTGGTCCTCACTGCCTCCTGGAACCCCTTCAAATGCCCCAGACAATTTGGCCCTCTCTGCTTTCCTGCGCACTCTAGCCTCAAAAGCACCTTTTTTCACTTTCGGCGCCCTCCGGAGCAAAAAAGACAAACGTCCAGCTTTTGCTGCCACAGCAAAGGTGCCAGCGGGGAAAAGTGATGCTGGTCCTCACTGCCTCCTGGAACCCCTTCAAATGCCCCAGACAATTTGGCCCTCTCTGCTTTCCTGCGCACTCTAGCCTCAAAAGCACCTATTTCACTTTCGGCGCCCCCCAGAGGAAAAAAGACAAACGTCCAGCTTTTGCTGCCACAGCAAAGGTGCCAGCGGGGAAAAGTGATGCTGGTCCTCACTGCCTCCTGGAACCCCTTCAAATGCCCCAGACAATTTGGCCCTCTCTGCTTTCCTGCGCACTCTAGCCTCAAAAACACCGGTTTTCACTTTCGGCGCCCCCCAGAGGAAAAAAGACAAACGTCCAGCTTTTGCTGCCACAGCAAAGGTGCCAGCGGGGAAAAGTGATGCTGGTCCTCACTGCCTCCTGGAACCCCGTCAAATGCCCCAGACAATTTGGCCCTCTCTGCTTTCCTGCGCACTCTAGCCTCAAAAACACCGGTTTTCACTTTCAGCGCTGTTTGGAGCAAAAAAGACAAACGTCCAGCTTTTGCTGCCACAGCAAAGGTGCCAGCGGGGAAAAGTGATGCTGGTCCTCACTGCCTCCTGGAACCCCTTCAAATGCCCCAGACAATTTGGCCCTCTCTGCTTTCCTGCGCACTCTAGCCTCAAAAACACCAGTTTTTACTTTCGGCGCCCCCCAGAGGAAAAAAGACAAACGTCCAGCTTTTGCTGCCACAGCAAAGGTGCCAGCGGGGAAAAGTGATGCTGGTCCTCACTGCCTCCTGGAACCCCGTCAAATGCCCCAGACAATTTGGCCCTCTCTGCTTTCCTGCGCACTCTAGCCTCAAAAGCACCTTTTTTCACTTTCGGCGCCCTCCGGAGCAAAAAAGACAAACGTCCAGCTTTTGCTGCCACAGCAAAGGTGCCAGCGGGGAAAAGTGATGCTGGTCCTCACTGCCTCCTGGAACCCCTTCAAATGCCCCAGACAATTTGGCCCTCTCTGCTTTCCTGCGCACTCTAGCCTCAAAAGCACCTTTTTTCACTTTCGGCGCCCTCCGGAGCAAAAAAGACAAACGTCCAGCTTTTGCTGCCACAGCAAAGGTGCCAGCGGGGAAAAGTGATGCTGGTCCTCACTGCCTCCTGGAACCCCTTCAAATGCCCCAGACAATTTGGCCCTCTCTGCTTTCCTGCGCACTCTAGCCTCAAAAACACCGGTTTTCACTTTCGGCGCCCCCCAGAGGAAAAAAGACAAACGTCCAGCTTTTGCTGCCACAGCAAAGGTGCCAGCGGGGAAAAGTGATGCTGGTCCTCACTGCCTCCTGGAACCCCGTCAAATGCCCCAGACAATTTGGCCCTCTCTGCTTTCCTGCACACTCTAGCCTCAAAAACACCGGTTTTCACTTTCAGCGCTGTTTGGAGCAAAAAAGACAAGCGTCCAGCTTTTGCTGCCACAGCAAAGGTGCCAGCGGGGAAAAGTGATGCTGGTCCTCACTGCCTCCTGGAACCCCTTCAAATGCCCCAGACAATTTGGCCCTCTCTGCTTTCCTGCGCACTCTAGCCTCAAAAACACCGGATTTCACTTTCGGCGCCCCCCAGAGGAAAAAAGACAAACGTCCAGCTTTTGCTGCCACAGCAAAGGTGCCAGCGGGGAAAAGTGATGCTGGTCCTCACTGCCTCCTGGAACCCCTTCAAATGCCCCAGACAATTTGGCCCTCTCTGCTTTCCTGCGCACTCTAGCCTCAAAAGCACCTTTTTTCACTTTCGGCGCCCTCCGGAGGAAAAAAGACAAACGTCCAGCTTTTGCTGCCACAGCAAAGGTGCCAGCGGGGAAAAGTGATGCTGGTCCTCACTGCCTCCTGGAACCCCTTCAAATGCCCCAGACAATTTGGCCCTCTCTGCTTTCCTGCGCACTCTAGCCTCAAAAACACCGGATTTCACTTTCGGCGCCCCCCAGAGGAAAAAAGACAAACGTCCAGCTTTTGCTGCCACAGCAAAGGTGCCAGCGGGGAAAAGTGATGCTGGTCCTCACTGCCTCCTGGAACCCCTTCAAATGCCCCAGACAATTTGGCCCTCTCTGCTTTCCTGCGCACTCTAGCCTCAAAAGCACCTTTTTTCACTTTCGGCGCCCTCCGGAGCAAAAAAGACAAACGTCCAGCTTTTGCTGCCACAGCAAAGGTGCCAGCGGGGAAAAGTGATGCTGGTCCTCACTGCCTCCTGGAACCCCTTCAAATGCCCCAGACAATTTGGCCCTCTCTGCTTTCCTGCGCACTCTAGCCTCAAAAGCACCTTTTTTCACTTTCGGCGCCCTCCGGAGCAAAAAAGACAAACGTCCAGCTTTTGCTGCCACAGCAAAGGTGCCAGCGGGGAAAAGTGATGCTGGTCCTCACTGCCTCCTGGAACCCCTTCAAATGCCCCAGACAATTTGGCCCTCTCTGCTTTCCTGCGCACTCTAGCCTCAAAAGCACCTTTTTTCACTTTCGGCGCCCCCCAGAGGAAAAAAGACAAACGTCCAGCTTTTGCTGCCACAGCAAAGGTGCCAGCGGGGAAAAGTGATGCTGGTCCTCACTGCCTCCTGGAACCCCGTCAAATGCCCCAGACAATTTGGCCCTCTCTGCTTTCCTGCGCACTCTAGCCTCAAAAGCACCTTTTTTCACTTTCGGCGCCCTCCGGAGCAAAAAAGACAAACGTCCAGCTTTTGCTGCCACAGCAAAGGTGCCAGCGGGGAAAAGTGATGCTGGTCCTCACTGCCTCCTGGAACCCCTTCAAATGCCCCAGACAATTTGGCCCTCTCTGCTTTCCTGCGCACTCTAGCCTCAAAAGCACCTTTTTTCACTTTCGGCGCCCTCCGGAGGAAAAAAGACAAACGTCCAGCTTTTGCTGCCACAGCAAAGGTGCCAGCGGGGAAAAGTGATGCTGGTCCTCACTTCCTCCTGGAACCCCTTCAAATGCCCCAGACAATTTGGCCCTCTCTGCTTTCCTGCGCACTCTAGCCTCAAAAACACCGGTTTTCACTTTCGGCGCCCCCCAGAGGAAAAAAGACAAACGTCCAGCTTTTGCTGCCACAGCAAAGGTGCCAGCGGGGAAAAGTGATGCTGGTCCTCACTGCCTCCTGGAACCCCGTCAAATGCCCCAGACAATTTGGCCCTCTCTGCTTTCCTGCGCACTCTAGCCTCAAAAACACCAATTTTCACTTTCAGCGCTGTTTGGAGCAAAAAAGACAAGCGTCCAGCTTTTGCTGCCACAGCAAAGGTGCCAGCGGGGAAAAGTCATGCTGGTCCTCACTGCCTCCTGGAACCCCTTCAAATGCCCCAGACAATTTGGCCCTCTCTGCTTTCCTGCGCACTCTAGCCTCAAAAACACCGGATTTCACTTTCGGCGCCCCCCAGAGGAAAAAAGACAAACGTCCAGCTTTTGCTGCCACAGCAAAGGTGCCAGCGGGGAAAAGTGATGCTGGTCCTCACTGCCTCCTGGAACCCCTTCAAATGCCCCAGACAATTTGGCCCTCTCTGCTTTCCTGCGCACTCTAGTCTCAAAAGCACCTTTTTTCACTTTCGGCGCCCTCCGGAGCAAAAAAGACAAACGTCCAGCTTTTGCTGCCACAGCAAAGGTGCCAGCGGGGAAAAGTGATGCTGGTCCTCACTGCCTCCTGGAACCCCTTCAAATGCCCCAGACAATTTGGCCCTCTCTGCTTTCCTGCGCACTCTAGCCTCAAAAGCACCTTTTTTCACTTTCGGCGCCCTCCGGAGCAAAAAAGACAAACGTCCAGCTTTTGCTGCCACAGCAAAGGTGCCAGCGGGGAAAAGTGATGCTGGTCCTCACTGCCTCCTGGAACCCCTTCAAATGCCCCAGACAATTTGGCCCTCTCTGCTTTCCTGCGCACTCTAGCCTCAAAAGCACCTTTTTTCACTTTCGGCGCCCCCCAGAGGAAAAAAGACAAACGTCCAGCTTTTGCTGCCACAGCAAAGGTGCCAGCGGGGAAAAGTGATGCTGGTCCTCACTGCCTCCTGGAACCCCGTCAAATGCCCCAGACAATTTGGCCCTCTCTGCTTTCCTGCGCACTCTAGCCTCAAAAGCACCTTTTTTCACTTTCGGCGCCCTCCGGAGCAAAAAAGACAAACGTCCAGCTTTTGCTGCCACAGCAAAGGTGCCAGCGGGGAAAAGTGATGCTGGTCCTCACTGCCTCCTGGAACCCCTTCAAATGCCCCAGACAATTTGGCCCTCTCTGCTTTCCTGCGCACTCTAGCCTCAAAAGCACCTTTTTTCACTTTCGGCGCCCTCCGGAGGAAAAAAGACAAACGTCCAGCTTTTGCTGCCACAGCAAAGGTGCCAGCGGGGAAAAGTGATGCTGGTCCTCACTTCCTCCTGGAACCCCTTCAAATGCCCCAGACAATTTGGCCCTCTCTGCTTTCCTGCGCACTCTAGCCTCAAAAACACCGGTTTTCACTTTCGGCGCCCCCCAGAGGAAAAAAGACAAACGTCCAGCTTTTGCTGCCACAGCAAAGGTGCCAGCGGGGAAAAGTGATGCTGGTCCTCACTGCCTCCTGGAACCCCGTCAAATGCCCCAGACAATTTGGCCCTCTCTGCTTTCCTGCGCACTCTAGCCTCAAAAACACCGGTTTTCACTTTCAGCGCTGTTTGGAGCAAAAAAGACAAGCGTCCAGCTTTTGCTGCCACAGCAAAGGTGCCAGCGGGGAAAAGTCATGCTGGTCCTCACTGCCTCCTGGAACCCCTTCAAATGCCCCAGACAATTTGGCCCTCTCTGCTTTCCTGCGCACTCTAGCCTCAAAAACACCGGATTTCACTTTCGGCGCCCCCCAGAGGAAAAAAGACAAACGTCCAGCTTTTGCTGCCACAGCAAAGGTGCCAGCGGGGAAAAGTGATGCTGGTCCTCACTGCCTCCTGGAACCCCTTCAAATGCCCCAGACAATTTGGCCCTCTCTGCTTTCCTGCGCACTCTAGCCTCAAAAGCACCTTTTTTCACTTTCGGCGCCCTCCGGAGCAAAAAAGACAAACGTCCAGCTTTTGCTGCCACAGCAAAGGTGCCAGCGGGGAAAAGTGATGCTGGTCCTCACTGCCTCCTGGAACCCCTTCAAATGCCCCAGACAATTTGGCCCTCTCTGCTTTCCTGCGCACTCTAGCCTCAAAAGCACCTTTTTTCACTTTCGGCGCCCTCCGGAGCAAAAAAGACAAACGTCCAGCTTTTGCTGCCACAGCAAAGGTGCCAGCGGGGAAAAGTGATGCTGGTCCTCACTGCCTCCTGGAACCCCTTCAAATGCCCCAGACAATTTGGCCCTCTCTGCTTTCCTGCGCACTCTAGCCTCAAAAGCACCTTTTTTCACTTTCGGCGCCCTCCGGAGGAAAAAAGACAAACGTCCAGCTTTTGCTGCCACAGCAAAGGTGCCAGCGGGGAAAAGTGATGCTGGTCCTCACTGCCTCCTGGAACCCCTTCAAATGCCCCAGACAATTTGGCCCTCTCTGCTTTCCTGCGCACTCTAGCCTCAAAAGCACCTTTTTTCACTATCAGCGCTGTTTGGAGCAAAGAAGACAAACGTCCAGCTTTTGCTGCCACAGCAAAGGTGCCAGCGGGGAAAAGTGATGCTGGTCCTCACTGCCTCCTGGAACCCCTTCAAATGCCCCAGACAATTTGGCCCTCTCTGCTTTCCTGCGCACTCTAGCCTCAAAAGCACCTTTTTTCACTTTCGGCGCCCCCCAGAAGAAAAAAAAAAAAGGTCCAGCTTTTGCTGCCACAGCAAAGGTGCCAGCGGGGAAAAGTGATGCTGGTCCTCACTGCCTCCTGGAACCCCGTCAAATGCCCCAGACAATTTGGCCCTCTCTGCTTTCCTGAGCACTCTAGCCTCAAAAACACCGGTTTTCACTTTCAGCGCTGTTTGGAGCAAAAAAGACAAGCGTCCAGCTTTTGCTGCCACAGCAAAGGTGCCAGCGGGGAAAAGTCATGCTGGTCCTCACTGCCTCCTGGAACCCCTTCAAATGCCCCACACAATTTGGCCCTCTCTGCTTTCCTGCGCACTCTAGCCTCAAAAACACCGGATTTCACTTTCGGCGCCCCCCAGAGGAAAAAAGACAAACGTCCAGCTTTTGCTGCCACAGCAAAGGTGCCAGCGGGGAAAAGTGATGCTGGTCCTCACTGCCTCCTGGAACCCCTTCAAATGCCCCAGACAATTTGGCCCTCTCTGCTTTCCTGCGCACTCTAGCCTCAAAAGCACCTTTTTTCACTTTCGGCGCCCTCCGGAGCAAAAAAGACAAACGTCCAGCTTTTGCTGCCACAGCAAAGGTGCCAGCGGGGAAAAGTGATGCTGGTCCTCACTGCCTCCTGGAACCCCTTCAAATGCCCCAGACAATTTGGCCCTCTCTGCTTTCCTGCGCACTCTAGCCTCAAAAGCACCTTTTTTCACTTTCGGCGCCCTCCGGAGCAAAAAAGACAAACGTCCAGCTTTTGCTGCCACAGCAAAGGTGCCAGCGGGGAAAAGTGATGCTGGTCCTCACTGCCTCCTGGAACCCCTTCAAATGCCCCAGACAATTTGGCCCTCTCTGCTTTCCTGCGCACTCTAGCCTCAAAAGCACCTTTTTTCACTTTCGGCGCCCTCCGGAGCAAAAAAGACAAACGTCCAGCTTTTGCTGCCACAGCAAAGGTGCCAGCGGGGAAAAGTGATGCTGGTCCTCACTGCCTCCTGGAACCCCTTCAAATGCCCCAGACAATTTGGCCCTCTCTGCTTTCCTGCGCACTCTAGCCTCAAAAGCACCTTTTTCACTTTCGGCGCCCCCCAGAGGAAAAAAGACAAACGTCCAGCTTTTGCTGCCACAGCAAAGGTGCCAGCGGGGAAAAGTGATGCTGGTCCTCACTGCCTCCTGGAACCCCTTCAAATGCCCCAGACAATTTGGCCCTCTCTGCTTTCCTGCGCACTCTAGCCTCAAAAACACCGGTTTTCACTTTCGGCGCCCCCCAGAGGAAAAAAGACAAACGTCCAGCTTTTGCTGCCACAGCAAAGGTGCCAGCGGGGAAAAGTGATGCTGGTCCTCACTGCCTCCTGGAACCCCGTCAAATGCCCCAGACAATTTGGCCCTCTCTGCTTTCCTGCGCACTCTAGCCTCAAAAACACCGGTTTTCACTTTCAGCGCTGTTTGGAGCAAAAAAGACAAGCGTCCAGCTTTTGCTGCCACAGCAAAGGTGCCAGCGGGGAAAAGTCATGCTGGTCCTCACTGCCTCCTGGAACCCCTTCAAATGCCCCAGACAATTTGGCCCTCTCTGCTTTCCTGCGCACTCTAGCCTCAAAAACACCGGTTTTCACTTTCGGCGCCCCCAGAGGAAAAAAGACAAACGTCCCAGCTTTTGCTGCCACAGCAAAGGTGCCAGCGGGGAAAAGTGATGCTGGTCCTCACTGCCTCCTGGAACCCCTTCAAATGCCCCCCAGACAATTTGGCCCTCTCTGCTTTCTGCGCACTCTAGCCTCAAAAGCACCTTTTTTCACTTTCGGCGCCCTCCGGAGCAAAAAAGACAAACGTCCAGCTTTTGCTGCCACAGCAAAGGTGCCAGCGGGGAAAAGTGATGCTGGTCCTCACTGCCTCCTGGAACCCCTTCAAATGCCCCAGACAATTTGGCCCTCTCTGCTTTCCTGCGCACTCTAGCCTCAAAAGCACCTTTTTTCACTTTCGGCGCCCTCCGGAGCAAAAAAGACAAACGTCCAGCTTTTGCTGCCACAGCAAAGGTGCCAGCGGGGAAAAGTGATGCTGGTCCTCACTGCCTCCTGGAACCCCTTCAAATGCCCCAGACAATTTGGCCCTCTCTGCTTTCCTGCGCACTCTAGCCTCAAAAGCACCTTTTTTCACTTTCGGCGCCCCCCAGAGGAAAAAAGACAAACGTCCAGCTTTTGCTGCCACAGCAAAGGTGCCAGCGGGGAAAAGTGATGCTGGTCCTCACTGCCTCCTGGAACCCCTTCAAATGCCCCAGACAATTTGGCCCTCTCTGCTTTCCTGCGCACTCTAGCCTCAAAAGCACCTTTTTTCACTATCAGCGCTGTTTGGAGCAAAGAAGACAAATGTCCAGCTTTTGCTGCCACAGCAAAGGTGCCAGCGGGGAAAAGTGATGCTGGTCCTCACTGCCTCCTGGAACCCCTTCAAATGCCCCAGACAATTTGGCCCTCTCTGCTTTCCTGCGCACTCTAGCCTCAAAAGCACCTTTTTTCACTTTCGGCGCCCCCCAGAAGAAAAAAAAAAAACGTCCAGCTTTTGCTGCCACAGCAAAGGTGCCAGCGGGGAAAAGTGATGCTGGTCCTCACTGCCTCCTGGAACCCCGTCAAATGCCCCAGACAATTTGGCCCTCTCTGCTTTCCTGCGCACTCTAGCCTCAAAAACACCGGTTTTCACTTTCAGCGCTGTTTGGAGCAAAAAAGACAAGCGTCCAGCTTTTGCTGCCACAGCAAAGGTGCCAGCGGGGAAAAGTGATGCTGGTCCTCACTGCCTCCTGGAACCCCTTCAAATGCCCCAGACAATTTGGCCCTCTCTGCTTTCCTGCGCACTCTAGCCTCAAAAACACCGGATTTCACTTTCGGCGCCCCCCAGAGGAAAAAAGACAAACGTCCAGCTTTTGCTGCCACAGCAAAGGTGCCAGCGGGGAAAAGTGATGCTGGTCCTCACTGCCTCCTGGAACCCCTTCAAATGCCCCAGACAATTTGGCCCTCTCTGCTTTCCTGCGCACTCTAGCCTCAAAAGCACCTTTTTTCACTTTCGGCGCCCTCCGGAGCAAAAAAGACAAACGTCCAGCTTTTGCTGCCACAGCAAAGGTGCCAGCGGGGAAAAGTGATGCTGGTCCTCACTGCCTCCTGGAACCCCTTCAAATGCCCCAGACAATTTGGCCCTCTCTGCTTTCCTGCGCACTCTAGCCTCAAAAGCACCTTTTTTCACTTTCGGCGCCCCCCAGAGGAAAAAAGACAAACGTCCAGCTTTTGCTGCCACAGCAAAGGTGCCAGCGGGGAAAAGTGATGCTGGTCCTCACTGCCTCCTGGAACCCCTTCAAATGCCCCAGACAATTTGGCCCTCTCTGCTTTCCTGCGCACTCTAGCCTCAAAAGCACCTTTTTTCACTTTCGGCGCCCCCCAGAGGAAAAAAGACAAACGTCCAGCTTTTGCTGCCACAGCAAAGGTGCCAGCGGGGAAAAGTGATGCTGGTCCTCACTGCCTCCTGGAACCCCTTCAAATGCCCCAGACAATTTGGCCCTCTCTGCTTTCCTGCGCACTCTAGCCTCAAAAACACCTTTTTTCACTTTCGGCGCCCCCCAGAGGAAAAAAGACAAACGTCCAGCTTTTGCTGCCACAGCAAAGGTGCCAGCGGGGAAAAGTGATGCTGGTCCTCACTGCCTCCTGGAACCCCGTCAAATGCCCCAGACAATTTGGCCCTCTCTGCTTTCCTGCGCACTCTAGCCTCAAAAGCACCTTTTTTCACTATCAGCGCTGTTTGGAGCAAAGAAGACAAACGTCCAGCTTTTGCTGCCACAGCAAAGGTGCCAGCGGGGAAAAGTCATGCTGGTCCTCACTGCCTCCTGGAACCCCTTCAAATGCCCCAGACAATTTGGCCCTCTCTGCTTTCCTGCGCACTCTAGCCTCAAAAGCACCTTTTTTCACTTTCGGCGCCCCCCAGAAGAAAAAAAAAAAACGTCCAGCTTTTGCTGCCACAGCAAAGGTGCCAGCGGGGAAAAGTGATGCTGGTCCTCACTACCTCCTGGAACCCCTTCAAATGCCCCACACAATTTGGCCCTCTCTGCTTTCCTGCGCACTCTAGCCTCAAAAACACCGGTTTTCACTTTCGGCGCCCCCCAGAGGAAAAAAGACAAACGTCCAGCTTTTGCTGCCACAGCAAAGGTGCCAGCGGGGAAAAGTCATGCTGGTCCTCACTGCCTCCTGGAACCCCTTCAAATGCCCCAGACAATTTGGCCCTCTCTGCTTTCCTGCGCACTCTAGCCTCAAAAGCACCTTTTTCACTTTCGGCGCCCTCCGGAGGAAAAAAGACAAACGTCCAGCTTTTGCTGCCACAGCAAAGGTGCCAGCGGGGAAAAGTGATGCTGGTCCTCACTGCCTCCTGGAACCCCTTCAAATGCCCCAGACAATTTGGCCCTCTCTGCTTTCCTGCGCACTCTAGCCTCAAAAGCACCTTTTTTCACTTTCGGCGCCCCCCAGAGGAAAAAAGACAAACGTCCAGCTTTTGCTGCCACAGCAAAGGTGCCAGCGGGGAAAAGTCATGCTGGTCCTCACTGCCTCCTGGAACCCCTTCAAATGCCCCAGACAATTTGGCCCTCTCTGCTTTCCTGCGCACTCTAGCCTCAAAAGCACCTTTTTTTCACTATCAGCGCCCTCCGGAGGAAAAAAGACAAACGTCCAGCTTTTGCTGCCACAGCAAAGGTGCCAGCGGGGAAAAGTGATGCTGGTCCTCACTGCCTCCTGGAACCCCTTCAAATGCCCCAGACAATTTGGCCCTCTCTGCTTTCCTGCGCACTCTAGCCTCAAAAGCACCTTTTTTCACTTTCGGCGCCCCCCAGAGGAAAAAAGACAAACGTCCAGCTTTTGCTGCCACAGCAAAGGTGCCAGCGGGGAAAAGTCATGCTGGTCCTCACTGCCTCCTGGAACCCCTTCAAATGCCCCAGACAATTTGGCCCTCTCTGCTTTCCTGCGCACTCTAGCCTCAAAAACACCGGTTTTCACTTTCGGCGCCCCCCAGAGGAAAAAAGACAAACGTCCAGCTTTTGCTGCCACAGCAAAGGTGCCAGCGGGGAAAAGTGATGCTGGTCCTCACTGCCTCCTGGAACCCCGTCAAATGCCCCAGACAATTTGGCCCTCTCTGCTTTCCTGCGCACTCTAGCCTCAAAAACACCGGTTTTCACTTTCAGCGCTGTTTGGAGCAAAAAAGACAAACGTCCAGCTTTTGCTGCCACAGCAAAGGTGCCAGCGGGGAAAAGTCATGCTGGTCCTCACTGCCTCCTGGAACCCCTTCAAATGCCCCAGACAATTTGGCCCTCTCTGCTTTCCTGCGCACTCTAGCCTCAAAAACACCGGTTTTCACTTTCGGCGCACCCCGGAGGAAAAAAGACAAACGTCCAGCTTTTGCTGCCACAGCAAAGGTGCCAGCGGGGAAAAGTGATGCTGGTCCTCACTGCCTCCTGGAACCCCTTCAAATGCCCCAGACAATTTGGCCCTCTCTGCTTTCCTGCGCACTCTAGCCTCAAAAGCACCTTTTTTCACTTTCGGCGCCCTCCGGAGCAAAAAAGACAAACGTCCAGCTTTTGCTGCCACAGCAAAGGTGCCAGCGGGGAAAAGTGATGCTGGTCCTCACTGCCTCCTGGAACCCCTTCAAATGCCCCAGACAATTTGGCCCTCTCTGCTTTCCTGCGCACTCTAGCCTCAAAAACACCGGTTTTCACTTTCGGCGCCCCCCAGAGGAAAAAAGACAAACGTCCAGCTTTTGCTGCCACAGCAAAGGTGCCAGCGGGGAAAAGTCATGCTGGTCCTCACTGCCTCCTGGAACCCCTTCAAATGCCCCAGACAATTTGGCCCTCTGCTTTGCTGCGCACTCTAGCCTCAAAAGCACCTTTTTTCACTTTCGCCGCTGCTTGGAGCAAAAAAGACAAACGTCCAGCTTTTGCTGCCACAGCAAAGGTGCCAGCGGGGAAAAGTGATGCTGGTCCTCACTGCCTCCTGGAACCCCTTCAAATGCCCCAGACAATTTGGCCCTCTCTGCTTTCCTGCGCACTCTAGCCTCAAAAACACCGGTTTTCACTTTCGGCGCCCCCCAGAGGAAAAAAGACAAACGTCCAGCTTTTGCTGCCACAGCAAAGGTGCCAGCGGGGAAAAGTGATGCTGGTCCTCACTGCCTCCTGGAACCCCTTCAAATGCCCCAGACAATTTGGCCCTCTCTGCTTTCCTGCGCACTCTAGCCTCAAAAACACCGGTTTTCACTTTCGGCGCCCCCCAGAGGAAAAAAGACAAACGTCCAGCTTTTGCTGCCACAGCAAAGGTGCCAGCGGGGAAAAGTGATGCTGGTCCTCACTGCCTCCTGGAACCCCTTCAAATGCCCCAGACAATTTGGCCCTCTCTGCTTTCCTGCGCACTCTAGCCTCAAAAACACCGGTTTTCACTTTCGGCGCCCCCCAGAGGAAAAAAGACAAACGTCCAGCTTTTGCTGCCACAGCAAAGGTGCCAGCGGGGAAAAGTCATGCTGGTCCTCACTGCCTCCTGGAACCCCTTCAAATGCCCCAGACAATTTGGCCCTCTCTGCTTTCCTGCGCACTCTAGCCTCAAAAACACCGGTTTTCACTTTCGGCGCCCCCCAGAGGAAAAAAGACAAACGTCCAGCTTTTGCTGCCACAGCAAAGGTGCCAGCGGGGAAAAGTGATGCTGGTCCTCACTGCCTCCTGGAACCCCGTCAAATGCCCCAAGACAATTTGGCCCTCTCTGCTTTCCTGCGCACTCTAGCCTCAAAAGCACCTTTTTTCACTTTCGGAGCCCTCCGGAGCAAAAAAGACAAACGTCCAGCTTTTGCTGCCACAGCAAAGGTGCCAGCGGGGAAAAGTCATGCTGGTCCTCACTGCCTCCTGGAACCCCTTCAAATGCCCCAGACAATTTGGCCCTCTCTGCTTTCCTGCGCACTCTAGCCTCAAAAACACCGGTTTTCACTTTCGGCGCCCCCCAGAGGAAAAAAGACAAACGTCCAGCTTTTGCTGCCACAGCAAAGGTGCCAGCGGGGAAAAGTGATGCTGGTCCTCACTGCCTCCTGGAACCCCGTCAAATGCCCCAGACAATTTGGCCCTCTCTGCTTTCCTGCGCACTCTAGCCTCAAAAACACCGGTTTTCACTTTCAGCGCTGTTTGGAGCAAAAAAGACAAGCGTCCAGCTTTTGCTGCCACAGCAAAGGTGCCAGCGGGGAAAAGTGATGCTGGTCCTCACTGCCTCCTGGAACCCCTTCAAATGCCCCAGACAATTTGGCCCTCTCTGCTTTCCTGCGCACTCTAGCCTCAAAAACACCGGATTTCACTTTCGGCGCCCCCCAGAGGAAAAAAGACAAACGTCCAGCTTTTGCTGCCACAGCAAAGGTGCCAGCGGGGAAAAGTGATGCTGGTCCTCACTGCCTCCTGGAACCCCTTCAAATGCCCCAGACAATTTGGCCCTCTCTGCTTTCCTGCGCACTCTAGCCTCAAAAGCACCTTTTTTCACTTTCGGCGCCCCCCAGAGGAAAAAAGACAAACGTCCAGCTTTTGCTGCCACAGCAAAGGTGCCAGCGGGGAAAAGTGATGCTGGTCCTCACTGCCTCCTGGAACCCCTTCAAATGCCCCAGACAATTTGGCCCTCTCTGCTTTCCTGCGCACTCTAGCCTCAAAAACACCGGTTTTCACTTTCGGCGCCCTCCGGAGCAAAAAAGACAAACGTCCAGCTTTTGCTGCCACAGCAAAGGTGCCAGCGGGGAAAAGTGATGCTGGTCCTCACTGCCTCCTGGAACCCCTTCAAATGCCCCAGACAATTTGGCCCTCTCTGCTTTCCTGCGCACTCTAGCCTCAAAAGCACCTTTTTTCACTTTCGGCGCCCCCCAGAGGAAAAAAGACAAACGTCCAGCTTTTGCTGCCACAGCAAAGGTGCCAGCGGGGAAAAGTGATGCTGGTCCTCACTGCCTCCTGGAACCCCTTCAAATGCCCCAGACAATTTGGCCCTCTCTGCTTTCCTGCGCACTCTAGCCTCAAAAGCACCTTTTTTCACTATCAGCGCTGTTTGGAGCAAAGAAGACAAACGTCCAGCTTTTGCTGCCACAGCAAAGGTGCCAGCGGGGAAAAGTGATGCTGGTCCTCACTGCCTCCTGGAACCCCGTCAAATGCCCCAGACAATTTGGCCCTCTCTGCTTTCCTGCGCACTCTAGCCTCAAAAGCACCTTTTTTCACTTTCGGCGCCCCCCAGAAGAAAAAAAAAAAACGTCCAGCTTTTGCTGCCACAGCAAAGGTGCCAGCGGGGAAAAGTGATGCTGGTCCTCACTGCCTCCTGGAACCCCTTCAAATGCCCCAGACAATTTGGCCCTCTCTGCTTTCCTGCGCACTCTAGCCTCAAAAGCACCTTTTTTCACTTTCGGCGCCCTCCGGAGGAAAAAAGACAAACGTCCAGCTTTTGCTGCCACAGCAAAGGTGCCAGCGGGGAAAAGTCATGCTGGTCCTCACTGCCTCCTGGAACCCCTTCAAATGCCCCAGACAATTTGGCCCTCTCTGCTTTCCTGCGCACTCTAGCCTCAAAAGCACCTTTTTTCACTTTCGGCGCCCCCCAGAGGAAAAAAGACAAACGTCCAGCTTTTGCTGCCACAGCAAAGGTGCCAGCGGGGAAAAGTGATGCTGGTCCTCACTGCCTCCTGGAACCCCTTCAAATGCCCCAGACAATTTGGCCCTCTCTGCTTTCCTGCGCACTCTAGCCTCAAAAGCACATTTTTTTCACTATCAGCGCCCTCCGGAGGAAAAAAGACAAACGTCCAGCTTTTGCTGCCACAGCAAAGGTGCCAGCGGGGAAAAGTGATGCTGGTCCTCACTGCCTCCTGGAACCCCTTCAAATGCCCCAGACAATTTGGCCCTCTCTGCTTTCCTGCGCACTCTAGCCTCAAAAGCACCTTTTTTCACTTTCGGCGCCCCCCCAGAGGAAAAAAGACAAACGTCCAGCTTTTGCTGCCACAGCAAAGGTGCCAGCGGGGAAAAGTGATGCTGGTCCTCACTGCCTCCTGGAACCCCTTCAAATGCCCCAGACAATTTGGCCCTCTCTGCTTTCCTGCGCACTCTAGCCTCAAAAACACCGGTTTTCACTTTCGGCGCCCCCCAGAGGAAAAAAGACAAACGTCCAGCTTTTGCTGCCACAGCAAAGGTGCCAGCGGGGAAAAGTCATGCTGGTCCTCACTGCCTCCTGGAACCCCGTCAAATGCCCCAGACAATTTGGCCCTCTCTGCTTTCCTGCGCACTCTAGCCTCAAAAGCACCTTTTTTCACTTTCGGCGCCCTCCGGAGGAAAAAAGACAAACGTCCAGCTTTTGCTGCCACAGCAAAGGTGCCAGCGAGGAAAAGTCATGCTGGTCCTCACTGCCTCCTGGAACCCCTTCAAATGCCCCAGACAATTTGGCCCTCTCTGCTTTCCTGCGCACTCTAGCCTCAAAAGCACCTTTTTTCACTTTCGGCGCCCCCCAGAGGAAAAAAGACAAACGTCCAGCTTTTGCTGCCACAGCAAAGGTGCCAGCGGGGAAAAGTGATGCTGGTCCTCACTGCCTCCTGGAACCCCTTCAAATGCCCCAGACAATTTGGCCCTCTCTGCTTTCCTGCGCACTCTAGCCTCAAAAGCACCTTTTTTCACTATCAGCGCCCTCCGGAGGAAAAAAGACAAACGTCCAGCTTTTGCTGCCACAGCAAAGGTGCCAGCGGGGAAAAGTGATGCTGGTCCTCACTGCCTCCTGGAACCCCTTCAAATGCCCCACACAATTTGGCCCTCTCTGCTTTCCTGCGCACTCTAGCCTCAAAAGCACCTTTTTTCACTTTCGGCGCCCCCCAGAGGAAAAAAGACAAACGTCCAGCTTTTGCTGCCACAGCAAAGGTGCCAGCGGGGAAAAGTGATGCTGGTCCTCACTGCCTCCTGGAACCCCTTCAAATGCCCCAGACAATTTGGCCCTCTCTGCTTTCCTGCGCACTCTAGCCTCAAAAACACCGGTTTTCACTTTCGGCGCCCCCCAGAGGAAAAAAGACAAACGTCCAGCTTTTGCTGCCACAGCAAAGGTGCCAGCGGGGAAAAGTGATGCTGGTCCTCACTGCCTCCTGGAACCCCGTCAAATGCCCCAGACAATTTGGCCCTCTCTGCTTTCCTGCGCACTCTAGCCTCAAAAACACCGGTTTTCACTTTCAGCGCTGTTTGGAGCAAAAAAGACAAACGTCCAGCTTTTGCTGCCACAGCAAAGGTGCCAGCGGGGAAAAGTGATTGCTGGTCCTCACTGCCTCCTGGAACCCCTTCAAATGCCCCAGACAATTTGGCCCTCTCTGCTTTCCTGCGCACTCTAGCCTCAAAAACACCGGTTTTCACTTTCGGCGCACCCCGGAGGAAAAAAGACAAACGTCCAGCTTTTGCTGCCACAGCAAAGGTGCCAGCGGGAAAAGTCATGCTGGTCCTCACTGCCTCCTGGAACCCCTTCAAATGCCCCAGACAATTTGGCCATCTCTGCTTTCCTGCGCACTCTAGCCTCAAAAGCACCTTTTTTCACTTTCGGCGCCCTCCGGAGGAAAAAAGACAAACGTCCAGCTTTTGCTGCCACAGCAAAGGTGCCAGCGGGGAAAAGTCATGCTGGTCCTCACTGCCTCCTGGAACCCCTTCAAATGCCCCAGACAATTTGGCCCTCTCTGCTTTCCTGCGCACTCTAGCCTCAAAAGCACCTATTTCACTTTCGGCGCCCCCAGAGGAAAAAAGACAAACGTCCAGCTTTTGCTGCCACAGCAAAGGTGCCAGCGGGGAAAAGTGATGCTGGTCCTCACTGCCTCCTGGAACCCCTTCAAATGCCCCAGACAATTTGGCCCTCTCTACTTTCCTGCGCACTCTAGCCTCAAAAGCACCTTTTTTCACTTTCGGCGCCCCCCAGAGGAAAAAAGACAAACGTCCAGCTTTTGCTGCCACAGCAAAGGTGCCAGCGGGGAAAAGTCATGCTGGTCCTCACTGCCTCCTGGAACCCCTTCAAATGCCCCAGACAATTTGGCCCTCTCTGCTTTCCTGCGCACTCTAGCCTCAAAAGCACCTTTTTTCACTTTCGGCGCCCCCCAGAGGAAAAAAGACAAACGTCCAGCTTTTGCTGCTCACAGCAAAGGGTGCCAGCGGGGAAAAGTCATGCTGGTCCTCACTGCCTCCTGGAACCCCTTCAAATGCCCCAGACAATTTGGCCCTCTCTGCTTTCCTGCGCACTCTAGCCTCAAAAACACCGGTTTTCACTTTCGGCGCCCCCCAGAGGAAAAAAGACAAACGTCCAGCTTTTGCTGCCACAGCAAAGGTGCCAGCGGGAAAAGTCATGCTGGTCCTCACTGCCTCCTGGAACCCCGTCAAATGCCCCAGACAATTTGGCCCTCTCTGCTTTCCTGCGCACTCTAGCCTCAAAAACACCGGTTTTCACTTTCAGCGCTGTTTGGAGCAAAAAAGACAAACGTCCAGCTTTGCTGCCACAGCAAAGGTGCCAGCGGGGAAAAGTGATGCTGGTCCTCACTGCCTCCTGGAACCCCTTCAAATGCCCCAGACAATTTGGCCCTCTCTGCTTTCCTGCGCACTCTAGCCTCAAAAACACCGGTTTTCACTTTCAGCGCTGTTTGGAGCAAAAAAGACAAGCGTCCAGCTTTTGCTGCCACAGCAAAGGTGCCAGCGGGGAAAAGTCATGCTGGTCCTCACTGCCTCCTGGAACCCCTTCAAATGCCCCAGACAATTTGGCCCTCTCTGCTTTCCTGCGCACTCTAGCCTCAAAAACACCGGTTTTCACTTTCGGCGCACCCCGGAGGAAAAAAGACAAACGTCCAGCTTTTGCTGCCACAGCAAAGGTGCCAGCGGGGAAAAAGTGATGCTGGTCCTCACTGCCTCCTGGAACCCCTTCAAATGCCCCAGACAATTTGGCCCTCTCTGCTTTCCTGCGCACTCTAGCCTCAAAAGCACCGGTTTTCACTTTCGGCGCCCTCCGGAGGAAAAAAGACAAACGTCCAGCTTTTGCTGCCACAGCAAGGTGCCAGCGGGGAAAAGTCATGCTGGTCCTCACTGCCTCCTGGAACCCCTTCAAATGCCCCAGACAATTTGGCCCTCTCTGCTTTCCTGCGCACTCTAGCCTCAAAAGCACCTATTTCACTTTCGGCGCCCCCCAGAGGAAAAAAGACAAACGTCCAGCTTTTGCTGCCACAGCAAAGGTGCCAGCGGGGAAAGTGATGCTGGTCCTCACTGCCTCCTGGAACCCCTTCAAATGCCCCAGACAATTTGGCCCTCTTTACTTTCCTGCGCACTCTAGCCTCAAAAGCACCTTTTTTCACTTTCGGCGCCCCCCAGAGGAAAAAAGACAAACGTCCAGCTTTTGCTGCCACAGCAAAGGTGCCAGCGGGGAAAAGTCATGCTGGTCCTCACTGCCTCCTGGAACCCCTTCAAATGCCCCAGACAATTTGGCCCTCTCTGCTTTCCTGCGCACTCTAGCCTCAAAAGCACCTTTTTTCACTTTCGGCGCCCCCCAGAGGAAAAAAGACAAAGGTCCAGCTTTTGCTGCCACAGCAAAGGTGCCAGCGGGGAAAAGTCATGCTGGTCCTCACTGCCTCCTGGAAACCCCTTCAAATGCCCCAGACAATTTGGCCTCTCTGCTTTCCTGCGCACTCTAGCCTCAAAAACACCGGTTTTCACTTTCGGCGCCCCCCAGAGGAAAAAGACAAACGTCCAGCTTTTGCTGCCACAGCAAAGGTGCCAGCGGGGAAAAGTTCATGCTGGTCCTCACTGCCTCCTGGAACCCCGTCAAATGCCCCAGACAATTTGGCCCTCTCTGCTTTCCTGCGCACTCTAGCCTCAAAAACACCGGTTTTCACTTTCAGCGCTGTTTGGAGCAAAAAAAGACAAACGTCCAGCTTTTGCTGCCACAGCAAAGGTGCCAGCGGGGAAAAGTGATGCTGGTCCTCACTGCCTCCTGGAACCCCTTCAAATGCCCCAGACAATTTGGCCCTCTCTGCTTTCCTGCGCACTCTAGCCTCAAAAACACCGGTTTTTCACTTTCGGCGCACCCCGGAGGAAAAAAGACAAACGTCCACCTTTGCTGTGGCAGCAAAAGGTGGACGTTTGTCTTTTTTCCTCCGGGGTGCGCCGAAAGTGAAAACCGGTGTTTTTGAGGCTAGAGTGCGCAGGAAAGCAGAGAGGGCCAAATTGTCTGGGCATTTGAAGGGGTTCCAGGAGGCAGTGAGGACCAGCATCACTTTTCCCCGCTGGCACCTTTGCTGTGGCAGCAAAAGCTGGACGTTTGTCTTTTTTTGCTCCAAACAGCGCTGAAAGTGAAAACCGGTGTTTTTGAGGCTAGAGTGCGCAGGAAAGCAGAGAGGGCCAAATTGTCTGGGGCATTTGACGGGGTTCCAGGAGGCAGTGAGGACCAGCATGACTTTTCCCCGCTGGCACCTTTGCTGTGGCAGCAAAAGCTGGACGTTTGTCTTTTTTCCTCTGGGGGGCGCCGAAAGTGAAAACCGGTGTTTTTGAGGCTAGAGTGCGCAGGAAAGCAGAGAGGGCCAAATTGTCTGGGGCATTTGAAGGGGTTCCAGGAGGCAGTGAGGACCAGCATGACTTTTCCCCGCTGGCACCTTTGCTGTGGCAGCAAAAGCTGGACTTTTGTCTTTTTTCCTCTGGGGGGCGCCGAAAGTGAAAAAAGGTGCTTTTGAGGCTAGAGTGCGCAGGAAAGCAGAGAGGGCCAAATTGTCTGGGGCATTTGAAGGGGTTCCAGGAGGCAGTGAGGACCAGCATGACTTTTCCCCGCTGGCACCTTTGCTGTGGCAGCAAAAGCTGGACGTTTTGTCTTTTTTCCTCTGGGGGGCGCCGAAAGTGAAAAAAGGTGCTTTTGAGGCTAGAGTGCGCAGGAAAGTAAAGAGGGCCAAATTGTCTGGGCATTTGAAGGGGTTCCAGGAGGCAGTGAGGACCAGCATCACTTTTCCCGCTGGCACCTTTGCTGTGGCAGCAAAAGCTGGACGTTTGTCTTTTTTTCCTCTGGGGGGGCGCCGAAAGTGGAAAATAGGTGCTTTTGAGGCTAGAGTGCGCAGGAAAGCAGAGAGGGCCAAATTGTCTGGGGCATTTGAAGGGGTTCCAGGAGGCAGTGAGGACCAGCATGACTTTTCCCCGCTGGCACCTTTGCTGTGGCAGCAAAAGCTGGACGTTTGTCTTTTTTCTCCGGAGGGCGCCGAAAGTGAAAACCGGTGCTTTTGAGGCTAGAGTGCGCAGGAAAGCAGAGAGGGCCAAATTGTCTGGGGCATTTGAAGGGGTTCCAGGAGCAGTGAGGACCAGCATCACTTTTCCCCGCTGGCACCTTTGCTGTGGCAGCAAAAGCTGGACGTTTGTCTTTTTTCCTCCGGGGTGCGCCGAAAGTGAAAACCGGTGTTTTTGAGGCTAGAGTGCGCAGGAAAGCAGAGAGGGCCAAATTGTCTGGGCATTTGAAGGGGTTCCAGGAGGCAGTGAGGACCAGCATGACTTTTCCCCGCTGGCACCTTTGCTGTGGCAGCAAAAGCTGGACGCTTGTCTTTTTTGCTCCAAACAGCGCTGAAAGTGAAAACCGGTGTTTTTGAGGCTAGAGTGCGCAGGAAAGCAGAGAGGGCCAAATTGTCTGGGGCATTTGAAGGGGTTCCAGGAGGCAGTGAGGACCAGCATCACTTTTCCCCGCTGGCACCTTTGCTGTGGCAGCAAAAGCTGGACGTTTGTCTTTTTTGCTCCAAACAGCGCTGAAAGTGAAAAACCGGTGTTTTTGAGGCTAGAGTGCGCAGGAAAGCAGAGAGGGCCAAATTGTCTGGGGCATTTGACGGGGTTCCAGGAGGCAGTGAGGACCAGCATGACTTTTCCCCGCTGGCACCTTTGCTGTGGCAGCAAAAGCTGGACGTTTGTCTTTTTTCCTCTGGGGGGCGCCGAAAGTGAAAACCGGTGTTTTTGAGGCTAGAGTGCGCAGGAAAGCAGAGAGGGCCAAATTGTCTGGGGCATTTGAAGGGGTTCCAGGAGGCAGTGAGGACCAGCATGACTTTTCCCCGCTGGCACCTTTGCTGTGGCAGCAAAAGCTGGACGTTTGTCTTTTTTCCTCTGGGGGGCGCCGAAAGTGAAAAAAGGTGCTTTTGAGGCTAGAGTGCGCAGGAAAGCAGAGAGGGCCAAATTGTCTGGGGCATTTGAAGGGGTTCCAGGAGGCAGTGAGGACCAGCATGACTTTTCCCCGCTGGCACCTTTGCTGTGGCAGCAAAAGCTGGACGTTTGTCTTTTTTCCTCTGGGGGGCGCCGAAAGTGAAAAAAGGTGCTTTTGAGGCTAGAGTGCGCAGGAAAGTAGAGAGGGCCAAATTGTCTGGGGCATTTGAAGGGGTTCCAGGAGGCAGTGAGGACCAGCATCACTTTTCCCCGCTGGCACCTTTGCTGTGGCAGCAAAAGCTGGACGTTTGTCTTTTTTCCTCTGGGGGGCGCCGAAAGTGAAATAGGGTGCTTTTGAGGCTAGAGTGCGCAGGAAAGCAGAGAGGGCCAAATTGTCTGGGGCATTTGAAGGGGTTCCAGGAGGCAGTGAGGACCAGCATGACTTTTCCCCGCTGGCACCTTTGCTGTGGCAGCAAAAGCTGGACGTTTGTCTTTTTTCCTCCGGAGGGCGCCGAAAGTGAAAAAAGGTGCTTTTGAGGCTAGAGTGCGCAGGAAAGCAGAGATGGCCAAATTGTCTGGGGGCATTTGAAGGGGTTCCAGGAGGCAGTGAGGACCAGCATGACTTTTCCCCGCTGGCACCTTTGCTGTGGCAGCAAAAGCTGGACGTTTGTCTTTTTTTCCTCCGGGGTGCGCCGAAAGTGAAAACCGGTTGTTTTTGAGGCTAGAGTGCGCAGGAAAGCAGAGAGGGCCAAATTGTCTGGGGCATTTTGAAGGGGTTCCAGGAGGCAGTGAGGACCAGCATCACTTTTCCCCGCTGGCACCTTTGCTGTGGCAGCAAAAGCTGGACGTTTGTCTTTTTTGCTCCAAACAGCGCTGAAAGTGAAAAACCGGTGTTTTTTGAGGCTAGAGTGCGCAGGAAAGCAGAGAGGGCCCAAATTGTCTGGGGCATTTTGACGGGGTTCCAGGAGGCAGTGAGGACCAGCATCACTTTTCCCCGCTGGCACCTTTGCTGTGCAGCAAAAGCTGGACGTTTGTCTTTTTTCCTCTGGGGGCGCCGAAAGTGAAAACCGGTGTTTTTGAGGCTAGAGTGCGCAGGAAAGCAGAGAGGGCCAAATTGTCTGGGCATTTGAAGGGGTTCCAGGAGGCAGTGAGGACCAGCATCACTTTTCCCCGCTGGCACCTTTGCTGTGGCAGCAAAAAGCTGGACGTTTGTCTTTTTTCCTCTGGGGGGCGCCGAAAGTGAAAAAAGGTGCTTTTGAGGCTAGAGTGCGCAGGAAAGGCAGAGAGGGCCAAATTGTGTGGGGCATTTGAAGGGGTTCCAGGAGGCAGTGAGGACCAGCATCACTTTTCCCCGCTGGCACCTTTGCTGTGGCAGCAAAAGCTGGACGTTTGTCTTTTTCCTCCGGAGGGCGCTGATAGTGAAAAAAAGGTGCTTTTGAGGCTAGAGTGCGCAGGAAAGCAGAGAGGGCCAAATTGTCTGGGGCATTTGAAGGGGTTCCAGGAGGCAGTGAGGACCAGCATCACTTTTCCCCGCTGGCACCTTTGCTGTGGCAGCAAAAGCTGGACGTTTGTCTTTTTTCCTCTGGGGGCGCCGAAAGTGAAAAAAGGTGCTTTTGAGGCTAGAGTGCGCAGGAAAGCAGAGAGGGCCAAATTGTCTGGGGCATTTGAAGGGGTTCCAGGAGGCAGTGAGACCAGCATGACTTTTCCTCGCTGGCACCTTTGCTGTGGCAGCAAAAGCTGGACGTTTGTCTTTTTCCTCCGGAGGGCGCCGAAAGTGAAAAAAGGTGCTTTTGAGGCTAGAGTGCGCAGGAAAGCAGAGAGGGCCAAATTGTCTGGGGCATTTGACGGGGTTCCAGGAGGCAGTGAGGACCAGCATGACTTTTCCCCGCTGGCACCTTTGCTGTGGCAGCAAAAGCTGACGTTTGTCTTTTTCCTCTGGGGGGCGCCGAAAGTGAAAACCGGTGTTTTTGAGGCTAGAGTGCGCAGGAAAGCAGAGAGGGCCAAATTGTCTGGGGCATTTGAAGGGGTTCCAGGAGGCAGTGAGGACCAGCATCACTTTTCCCCGCTGGCACCTTTGCTGTGGCAGCAAAAGCTGGACGTTTGTCTTTTTTCCTCTGGGGGGGCGCCGAAAGTGAAAAAAGGTGCTTTTGAGGCTAGAGTGCGCAGGAAAGCAGAGAGGGCCAAATTGTCTGGGCATTTGAAGGGGTTCCAGGAGGCAGTGAGGACCAGCATCACTTTTCCCCGCTGGCACCTTTGCTGTGGCAGCAAAGCTGGGACGTTTGTCTTTTTTCCTCCGGAGGGCGCTGATAGTGAAAAAAAATGTGCTTTTGAGGCTAGAGTGCGCAGGAAAGCAGAGAGGGCCAAATTGTCTGGGGCATTTGAAGGGGTTCCAGGAGGCAGTGAGGACCAGCATCACTTTTCCCCGCTGGCACCTTTGCTGTGGCAGCAAAAGCTGGAACGTTTGTCTTTTTCCTCTGGGGGGGCGCCGAAAGTGAAAAAAGGTGCTTTTGAGGCTGAGTGCGCAGGAAAGCAGAGAGGGCCAAATTGTCTGGGGCATTTGAAGGGGTTCCAGGAGGCAGTGAGGACCAGCATGACTTTTCCCCGCTGGCACCTTTGCTGTGGCAGCAAAAGCTGGACGTTTGTCTTTTTTCCTCCGGGGGGCGCCGAAAGTGAAAAAAGGTGCTTTTGAGGCTAGAGTGCGCAGGAAAGCAGAGAGGGCCAAATGTCTGGGGCATTTGAAGGGGTTCCAGGAGGCAGTGAGGACCAGCATCACTTTTCCCCCGCTGGCACCTTTGCTGTGGCAGCAAAAGCTGGACGTTTTTTTTTTTTCTTCTGGGGGGCGCCGAAAGTGAAAAAAGGTGCTTTTGAGGCTAGAGTGCGCAGGAAAGCAGAGAGGGCCAAATTGTCTGGGGCATTTGACGGGTTCCAGGAGGCAGTGAGGACCAGCATCACTTTTCCCGCTGGCACCTTTGCTGTGGCAGCAAAAGCTGGACGTTTGTCTTCTTTGCTCCAAACAGCGCTGATAGTGAAAAAAGGTGCTTTTGAGGCTAGAGTGCGCAGGAAAGCAGAGAGGGCCAAATTGTCTGGGGCATTTGAAGGGGTTCCAGGAGGCAGTGAGGACCAGCATCACTTTTCCCGCTGGCACCTTTGCTGTGGCAGCAAAAGCTGGACGTTTGTCTTTTTTCCTCTGGGGGGCGCCGAAAGTGAAAAAAGGTGCTTTTGAGGCTAGAGTGCGCAGGAAAGCAGAGAGGGCCAAATTGTCTGGGGCATTTGAAGGGGTTCCAGGAGGCAGTGAGGACCAGCATCACTTTTCCCCGCTGGCACCTTTGCTGTGGCAGCAAAAGCTGGACGTTTGTCTTTTTTGCTCCGGAGGGCGCCGAAAGTGAAAACCGGTGTTTTTGAGGCTAGAGTGCGCAGGAAAGCAGAGAGGGCCAAATTGTCTGGGGCATTTGAAGGGGTTCCAGGAGGCAGTGAGGACCAGCATCACTTTTCCCCGCTGGCACCTTTGCTGTGGCAGCAAAAGCTGGACGTTTGTCTTTTTTCCTCTGGGGGCGCCGAAAGTGAAAAAAAGGTGCTTTTGAGGCTAGAGTGCGCAGGAAAGCAGAGAGGGCCAAATTGTCTGGGGCATTTGAAGGGGTTCCAGGAGGCAGTGAGGACCAGCATCACTTTTTCCCGCTGGCACCTTTGCTGTGGCAGCAAAAGCTGGACGTTTGTCTTTTTTCCTCTGGGGGGCGCCGAAAGTGAAATCCGGTGTTTTTGAGGCTAGAGTGCGCAGGAAAGCAGAGAGGGCCAAATTGTCTGGGGCATTTGAAGGGGTTCCAGGAGGCAGTGAGGACCAGCATCACTTTTCCCCGCTGGCACCTTTGCTGTGGCAGCAAAAGCTGGACGCTTGTCTTTTTGCTCCAAACAGCGCTGAAAGTGAAAACCGGTGTTTTTGAGGCTAGAGTGCGCAGGAAAGCAGAGAGGGCCAAATTGTCTGGGGCATTTGACGGGGTTCCAGGAGGCAGTGAGGACCAGCATCACTTTCCCCGCTGGCACCTTTGCTGTGGCAGGCAAAAGCTGGACGTTTGTCTTTTTTCCTCTGGGGGGCGCCGAAAGTGAAAACCGGTGTTTTTGAGGCTAGAGTGCGCAGGAAAGCAGAGAGGGCCAAATTGTCTGGGGCATTTGAAGGGGTTCCAGGAGGCAGTGAGGACCAGCATGACTTTTCCCCGCTGGCACCTTTGCTGTGGCAGCAAAAGCTGGACGTTTGTCTTTTTTGCTCCGGAGGGCTCCGAAAGTGAAAAAAGGTGCTTTTGAGGCTAGAGTGCGCAGGAAAGCAGAGAGGGCCAAATTGTCTGGGGCATTTGACGGGGTTCCAGGAGGCAGTGAGGACCAGCATCACTTTTCCCCGCTGGCACCTTTGCTGTGGCAGCAAAAGCTGGGACGTTTGTCTTTTTTCCTCTGGGGGGCGCCGAAAGTGAAAACCGGTGTTTTTGAGGCTAGAGTGCGCAGGAAAGCAGAGAGGGCCAAATTGTCTGGGGCATTTGAAGGGGTTCCAGGAGGCAGTGAGGACCAGCATGACTTTTCCCGCTGGCACCTTTGCTGTGGCAGCAAAAGCTGGACGTTGTCTTTTTTTCCTCTGGGGGGCGCCGAAAGTGAAAACCGGTGTTTTTGAGGCTAGAGTGCGCAGGAAGCAGAGAGGGCCAAATTGTCTGGGGCATTTGAAGGGGTTCCAGGAGGCAGTGAGGACCAGCATCACTTTCCCCGCTGGCACCTTTGCTGTGGCAGCAAAAGCTGGACGTTGTCTTTTTCCTCTGGGGGGCGCCGAAAGTGAAAACCGGTGTTTTTGAGGCTAGAGTGCGCAGGAAAGCAGAGAGGGCCAAATTGTCTGGGGCATTTGAAGGGGTTCCAGGAGGCAGTGAGGACCAGCATCACTTTTCCCCGCTGGGCACCTTTGCTGTGGCAGCAAAGCTGGACGTTTGTCTTTTTTCCTCTGGGGGGCGCCGAAAGTGAAAACCGGTGTTTTGAGGCTAGAGTGCGCAGAAAGCAGAGAGGGCCAAATTGTCTGGGGCATTTGAAGGGGTTCCAGGAGGCAGTGAGGACCAGCATCACTTTTCCCCGCTGGCACCTTTGCTGTGGCAGCAAAAGCTGGACGTTTGTCTTTTTTGCTCCAAGCAGCGGCGAAAGTGAAAAAAGGTGCTTTTGAGGCTAGAGTGCGCAGCAAAGCAGAGGGCCAAATTGTCTGGGGCATTTGAAGGGGTTCCAGGAGGCAGTGAGGACCAGCATGACTTTTCCCGCGGCACCTTTGCTGTGGCAGCAAAAGCTGGACGTTTGTCTTTTTTCCTCTGGGGGGCGCCGAAAGTGAAAACCGGTGTTTTTGAGGCTAGAGTGCGCAGGGAAAGCAGAGAGGGCCAAATTGTCTGGGGCATTTGAAGGGTTCCAGGAGGCAGTGAGGACCAGCATCACTTTTCCCCGCTGGCACCTTTGCTGTGGCAGCAAAAGCTGGACGTTTGTCTTTTTTGCTCCGGAGGGCGCCGAAAGTGAAAAAAGGTGCTTTTGAGGCTAGAGTGCGCAGGAAAGCAGAGAGGGCCAAATTGTCTGGGGCATTTGAAGGGGTTCCAGGAGGCAGTGAGGACCAGCATCACTTTTCCCCGCTGGCACCTTTGCTGTGGCAGCAAAAGCTGGACGTTTGTCTTTTTTCCTCCGGGGTGCGCCGAAAGTGAAAACCGGTGTTTTTGAGGCTAGAGTGCGCAGGAAAGCAGAGAGGGCCAAATTGTCTGGGGCATTTGAAGGGGTTCCAGGAGGCAGTGAGGACCAGCATGACTTTTCCCCGCTGGCACCTTTGCTGTGGCAGCAAAAGCTGGACGTTTGTCTTTTTTGCTCCAAACAGCGCTGAAAGTGAAAACCGGTGTTTTTGAGGCTAGAGTGCGCAGGAAAGCAGAGAGGGCCAAATTGTCTGGGCATTTGACGGGGTCCAGGAGGCAGTGAGGACCAGCATCACTTTTCCCCGCTGGCACCTTTGCTGTGGCAGCAAAAGCTGGACGTTTGTCTTTTTTCCTCTGGGGGGCGCCGAAAGTGAAAACCGGTGTTTTTGAGGCTAGAGTGCGCAGGAAAGCAGAGAGGGCCAAATTGTCTGGGGCATTTGAAGGGGTTCCAGGAGGCAGTGAGGACCAGCATGACTTTTCCCCGCTGGCACCTTTGCTGTGGCAGCAAAAGCTGGACGTTTGTCTTTTTTCCTCTGGGGGGCGCCGAAAGTGAAAAAAGGTGCTTTTGAGGCTAGAGTGCGCAGGAAAGCAGAGAGGGCCAAATTGTCTGGGGCATTTGAAGGGGTTCCAGGAGGCAGTGAGGACCAGCATCACTTTTCCCCGCTGGCACCTTTGCTGTGGCAGCAAAAGCTGGACGTTTGTCTTTTTTCCTCCGGAGGGCGCTGATAGTGAAAAAAAGGTGCTTTTGAGGCTAGAGTGCGCAGGAAGCAGAGAGGGCCAAATTGTCTGGGGCATTTGAAGGGGTTCCAGGAGGCAGTGAGGACCAGCATGACTTTTCCCCGTGGCACCTTTGCTGTGGCAGCAAAAGCTGGACGTTTGTCTTTTTTCCTCTGGGGGGCGCCGAAAGGTGAAAAAAGGTGCTTTTGAGGCTAGAGTGCGCAGGAAAGCAGAGAGGGCCAAATTGTCTGGGGCATTTGAAGGGGTTCCAGGAGGCAGTGAGGACCAGCATCACTTTTCCCGCTGGCACCTTTGCTGTGGCAGCAAAAGCTGGACGTTTGTCTTTTTTCCTCCGGAGGGCGCCGAAAGTGAAAAAGGTGCTTTTGAGGCTAGAGTGCGCAGGAAAGCAGAGAGGGCCAAATTGTCTGGGGCATTTGAAGGGGTTCCAGGAGGCAGTGAGGACCAGCATGACTTTTCCCCGCTGGCACCTTTGCTGTGGCAGCAAAAGCTGGACGTTTGTCTTTTTTCCTCTGGGGGGCGCCGAAAGTGAAAACCGGTGTTTTTGAGGCTAGAGTGCGCAGGAAAGCAGAGAGGGCCAAATTGTGTGGGGCATTTGAAGGGGTTCCAGGAGGTAGTGAGGACCAGCATCACTTTTCCCCGCTGGCACCTTTGCTGTGGCAGCAAAAGCTGGACGTTTTTTTTTTTTCTTCTGGGGGGCGCCGAAAGTGAAAAAAGGTGCTTTTGAGGCTAGAGTGCGCAGGAAAGCAGAGAGGGCCAAATTGTCTGGGGCATTTGAAGGGGTTCCAGGAGGCAGTGAGGACCAGCATGACTTTTCCCCGCTGGCACCTTTGCTGTGGCAGCAAAAGCTGGACGTTTGTCTTCTTTGCTCCAAACAGCGCTGATAGTGAAAAAAGGTGCTTTTGAGGCTAGAGTGCGCAGGAAAGCAGAGAGGGCCAAATTGTCTGGGGCATTTGACGGGGTTCCAGGAGGCAGTGAGGACCAGCATCACTTTTCCCCGCTGGCACCTTTGCTGTGGCAGCAAAAGCTGGACGTTTGTCTTTTTTCCTCTGGGGGGCGCCGAAAGTGAAAAAAGGTGTTTTTGAGGCTAGAGTGCGCAGGAAAGCAGAGAGGGCCAAATTGTCTGGGGCATTTGAAGGGGTTCCAGGAGGCAGTGAGGACCAGCATCACTTTTCCCCGCTGGCACCTTTGCTGTGGCAGCAAAAGCTGGACGTTTGTCTTTTTTCCTCTGGGGGGCGCCGAAAGTGAAAAAAGGTGCTTTTGAGGCTAGAGTGCGCAGGAAAGCAGAGAGGGCCAAATTGTCTGGGGCATTTGAAGGGGTTCCAGGAGGCAGTGAGGACCAGCATCACTTTTCCCCGCTGGCACCTTTGCTGTGGCAGCAAAAGCTGGACGTTTGTCTTTTTTCCTCTGGAGGGCGCCGAAAGTGAAAAAAGGTGCTTTTGAGGCTAGAGTGCGCAGGAAAGCAGAGAGGGCCAAATTGTCTGGGGCATTTGAAGGGGTTCCAGGAGGCAGTGAGGACCAGCATCACTTTTCCCCGCTGGCACCTTTGCTGTGGCAGCAAAAGCTGGACGTTTGTCTTTTTTGCTCCGGAGGCGCCGAAAGTGAAAAAAGGTGCTTTTGAGGCTAGAGTGCGCAGGAAAGCAGAGAGGGCCAAATTGTCTGGGGCATTTGAAGGGGTTCCAGGAGGCAGTGAGGACCAGCATCACTTTTCCCGCTGGCACCTTTGCTGTGGCAGCAAAAGCTGGACGTTTGTCTTTTTTCCTCTGGGGGGCGCCGAAAGTGAAATCCGGTGTTTTTGAGGCTAGAGTGCGCAGGAAAGCAGAGAGGGCCAAATTGTCTGGGGCATTTGAAGGGGTTCCAGGAGGCAGTGAGGACCAGCATCACTTTTCCCCGCTGGCACCTTTGCTGTGGCAGCAAAAGCTGGACGCTTGTCTTTTTTGCTCCAAACAGCGCTGAAAGTGAAAACCGGTGTTTTTGAGGCTAGAGTGCGCAGGAAAGCAGAGAGGGCCAAATTGTCTGGGGCATTTGACGGGGTTCCAGGAGGCAGTGAGGACCAGCATC
>NW_028127891.1:0-71751 GCF_965231255.1 Vanellus vanellus
GGGCGCCGAAAGTGAAAAAAGGTGCTTTTGAGGCTAGAGTGCGCAGGAAAGCAGAGAGGGCCAAATTGTCTGGGGCATTTGAAGGGGTTCTAGGAGGCAGTGAGGACCAGCATCACTTTTCCCCGCTGGCACCTTTGCTGTGGCAGCAAAAGCTGGACGTTTGTCTTCTTTGCTCCAAACAGCGCTGATAGTGAAAAAAGGTGCTTTTGAGGCTAGAGTGCGCAGGAAAGCAGAGAGGGCCAAATTGTCTGGGGCATTTGAAGGGGTTCCAGGAGGCAGTGAGGACCAACCACACTTTTCCCCGCTGGCACCTTTGCTGTGGCAGCAAAAGCTGGACGTTTGTCTTTTTTCCTCTGGGGGGCGCCGAAAGTGAAAAAAGGTGCTTTTGAGGCTAGATTCCGCAGGAAAGCAGAGAGGGCCAAATTGTCTGGGGCATTTGAAGGGGTTCCAGGAGGCAGTGAGGACCAGCATCACTTTTCCCCGCTGGCACCTTTGCTGTGGCAGCAAAAGCTGGACGTTTGTCTTTTTTCCTCTGGGGGGCGCCGAAAGTGAAAAAAGGTGCTTTTGAGGCTAGAGTGCGCAGGAAAGCAGAGAGGGCCAAATTGTCTGGGGCATTTGAAGGGGTTCCAGGAGGCAGTGAGGACCAGCATCACTTTTCCCCGCTGGCACCTTTGCTGTGGCAGCAAAAGCTGGACGTTTGTCTTTTTTCCTCCGGAGTGCGCCAAAAGTGAAAAAAGGTGCTTTTGAGGCTAGAGTGCGCAGGAAAGCAGAGAGGGCCAAATTGTCTGGGGCATTTGAAGGGGTTCCAGGAGGCAGTGAGGACCAGCATCACTTTTCCCCGCTGGCACCTTTGCTGTGGCAGCAAAAGCTGGACGTTTTTTTTTTTTCTTCTGGGGGGCGCCGAAAGTGAAAAAAGGTGCTTTTGAGGCTAGAGTGCGCAGGAAAGCAGAGAGGGCCAAATTGTCTGGGGCATTTGAAGGGGTTCCAGGAGGCAGTGAGGACCAGCATCACTTTTCCCCGCTGGCACCTTTGCTGTGGCAGCAAAAGCTGGACGTTTGTCTTTTTTTCCTCTGGGGGGCGCCGAAAGTGAAAACCGGTGTTTTTGAGGCTAGAGTGCGCAGGAAAGCAGAGAGGGCCAAATTGTCTGGGGCATTTGAAGGGGTTCCAGGAGGCAGTGAGGACCAGCATCACTTTTCCCCGCTGGCACCTTTGCTGTGGCAGCAAAAGCTGGACGTTTGTCTTTTTTGCTCCAAACAGCGCTGAAAGTGAAAACCGGTGTTTTTGAGGCTAGAGTGCGCAGGAAAGCAGAGAGGGCCAAATTGTCTGGGGCATTTGACGGGGTTCCAGGAGGCAGTGAGGACCAGCATCACTTTTCCCCGCTGGCACCTTTGCTGTGGCAGCAAAAGCTGGACGTTTGTCTTTTTTCCTCTGGGGGGCGCCGAAAGTGAAAAAAGGTGCTTTTGAGGCTAGAGTGCGCAGGAAAGCAGAGAGGGCCAAATTGTCTGGGGCATTTGAAGGGGTTCCAGGAGGCAGTGAGGACCAGCATCACTTTTCCCCGCTGGCACCTTTGCTGTGGCAGCAAAAGCTGGACGTTTGTCTTTTTTGCTCCAAACAGCGCTGAAAGTGAAAACCGGTGTTTTTGAGGCTAGAGTGCGCAGGAAAGCAGAGAGGGCCAAATTGTCTGGGGCATTTGAAGGGGTTCCAGGAGGCAGTGAGGACCAGCATCACTTTTCCCCGCTGGCACCTTTGCTGTGGCAGCAAAAGCTGGACGTTTGTCTTTTTTCCTCCGGAGGGCGCCGAAAGTGAAAAAAGGTGCTTTTGAGGCTAGAGTGCGCAGGAAAGCAGAGAGGGCCAAATTGTCTGGGGCATTTGAAGGGGTTCCAGGAAGCAGTGAGGACCAGCATGACTTTTCCCCGCTGGCACCTTTGCTGTGGCAGCAAAAGCTGGACGTTTGTCTTTTTTCCTCCGGAGGGCGCCGAAAGTGAAAAAAGGTGCTTTTGAGGCTAGAGTGCGCAGGAAAGCAGAGAGGGCCAAATTGTGTGGGGCATTTGAAGGGGTTCCAGGAGGCAGTGAGGACCAGCATCACTTTTCCCCGCTGGCACCTTTGCTGTGGCAGCAAAAGCTGGACGTTTGTCTTTTTTCTTCTGGGGGGCGCCGAAAGTGAAAAAAGGTGCTTTTGAGGCTAGAGTGCGCAGGAAAGCAGAGAGGGCCAAATTGTCTGGGGCATTTGAAGGGGTTCCAGGAGGCAGTGAGGACCAGCATCACTTTTCCCCGCTGGCACCTTTGCTGTGGCAGCAAAAGCTGGACGTTTGTCTTTTTTGCTCCAAACAGCGCTGATAGTGAAAAAAGGTGCTTTTGAGGCTAGAGTGCGCAGGAAAGCAGAGAGGGCCAAATTGTCTGGGGCATTTGAAGGGGTTCCAGGAGGCAGTGAGGACCAGCATCACTTTTCCCCGCTGGCACCTTTGCTGTGGCAGCAAAAGCTGGACGTTTGTCTTTTTTCCTCTGGGGGGCGCCGAAAGTGAAAAAAGGTGCTTTTGAGGCTAGAGTGCGCAGGAAAGCAGAGAGGGCCAAATTGTCTGGGGCATTTGAAGGGGTTCCAGGAGGCAGTGAGGACCAGCATCACTTTTCCCCGCTGGCACCTTTGCTGTGGCAGCAAAAGCTGGACGTTTGTCTTTTTTCCTCCGGAGGGCGCCGAAAGTGAAAAAAGGTGCTTTTGAGGCTAGAGTGCGCAGGAAAGCAGAGAGGGCCAAATTGTCTGGGGCATTTGAAGGGGTTCCAGGAGGCAGTGAGGACCAGCATGACTTTTCCCCGCTGGCACCTTTGCCGTGGCAGCAAAAGCTGGACGTTTGTCTTTTTTGCTCCGGAGGGCGCCGAAAGTAAAAAAAGGTGCTTTTGAGGCTAGAGTGCGCAGGAAAGCAGAGAGGGCCAAATTGTCTGGGGCATTTGAAGGGGTTCCAGGAGGCAGTGAGGACCAGCATCACTTTTCCCCGCTGGCACCTTTGCTGTGGCAGCAAAAGCTGGACGTTTGTCTTTTTTCCTCTGGGGGGCGCCGAAAGTGAAAAAAGGTGCTTTTGAGGCTAGAGTGCGCAGGAAAGCAGAGAGGGCCAAATTGTCTGGGGCATTTGAAGGGGTTCCAGGAGGCAGTGAGGACCAGCATCATTTTTCCCCGCTGGCACCTTTGCTGTGGCAGCAAAAGCTGGACGTTTTTTTTTTTTCTTCTGGGGGGCGCCGAAAGTGAAAAAAGGTGCTTTTGAGGCTAGAGTGCGCAGGAAAGCAGAGAGGGCCAAATTGTGTGGGGCATTTGAAGGGGTTCCAGGAGGCAGTGAGGACCAGCATCACTTTTCCCCGCTGGCACCTTTGCTGTGGCAGCAAAAGCTGGACGTTTGTCTTTTTTCCTCTGGGGGGCGCCGAAAGTGAAAACCGGTGCTTTTGAGGCTAGATTCCGCAGGAAAGCAGAGAGGGCCAAATTGTCTGGGGCATTTGAAGGGGTTCCAGGAGGCAGTGAGGACCAGCATCACTTTTCCCCGCTGGCACCTTTGCTGTGGCAGCAAAAGCTGGACGTTTGTCTTTTTTCCTCCGGAGGGCGCTGATAGTGAAAAAAGGGTGCTTTTGAGGCTAGAGTGCGCAGGAAAGCAGAGAGGGCCAAATTGTCTGGGGCATTTGAAGGGGTTCCAGGAGGCAGTGAGGACCAGCATCACTTTTCCCCGCTGGCACCTTTGCTGTGGCAGCAAAAGCTGGACGTTTGTCTTTTTTCCTCTAGGGGGCGCCGAAAGTGAAAAAAGGTGCTTTTGAGGCTAGAGTGCGCAGGAAAGCAGAGAGGGCCAAATTGTGTGGGGCATTTGAAGGGGTTCCAGGAGGCAGTGAGGACCAGCATCACTTTTCCCCGCTGGCACCTTTGCTGTGGCAGCAAAAGCTGGACGTTTGTCTTTTTTCCTCTGGGGGGCGCCGAAAGTGAAAACCGGTGTTTTTGAGGCTAGAGTGCGCAGGAAAGCAGAGAGGGCCAAATTGTCTGGGGCATTTGAAGGGGTTCCAGGAGGCAGTGAGGACCAGCATCACTTTTCCCCGCTGGCACCTTTGCTGTGGCAGCAAAAGCTGGACGTTTTTTTTTTTTCTTCTGGGGGGCGCCGAAAGTGAAAAAAGGTGCTTTTGAGGCTAGAGTGCGCAGGAAAGCAGAGAGGGCCAAATTGTCTGGGGCATTTGAAGGGGTTCTAGGAGGCAGTGAGGACCAGCATCACTTTTCCCCGCTGGCACCTTTGCTGTGGCAGCAAAAGCTGGACGTTTGTCTTCTTTGCTCCAAACAGCGCTGATAGTGAAAAAAGGTGCTTTTGAGGCTAGAGTGCGCAGGAAAGCAGAGAGGGCCAAATTGTCTGGGGCATTTGAAGGGGTTCCAGGAGGCAGTGAGGACCAACCACACTTTTCCCCGCTGGCACCTTTGCTGTGGCAGCAAAAGCTGGACGTTTGTCTTTTTTCCTCTGGGGGGCGCCGAAAGTGAAAAAAGGTGCTTTTGAGGCTAGATTCCGCAGGAAAGCAGAGAGGGCCAAATTGTCTGGGGCATTTGAAGGGGTTCCAGGAGGCAGTGAGGACCAGCATCACTTTTCCCCGCTGGCACCTTTGCTGTGGCAGCAAAAGCTGGACGTTTGTCTTTTTTCCTCTGGGGGGCGCCGAAAGTGAAAAAAGGTGCTTTTGAGGCTAGAGTGCGCAGGAAAGCAGAGAGGGCCAAATTGTCTGGGGCATTTGAAGGGGTTCCAGGAGGCAGTGAGGACCAGCATGACTTTTCCCCGCTGGCACCTTTGCTGTGGCAGCAAAAGCTGGACGTTTGTCTTTTTTCCTCCGGAGTGCGCCAAAAGTGAAAAAAGGTGCTTTTGAGGCTAGAGTGCGCAGGAAAGCAGAGAGGGCCAAATTGTCTGGGGCATTTGACGGGGTTCCAGGAGGCAGTGAGGACCAGCATCACTTTTCCCCGCTGGCACCTTTGCTGTGGCAGCAAAAGCTGGACGTTTTTTTTTTTTCTTCTGGGGGGCGCCGAAAGTGAAAAAAGGTGCTTTTGAGGCTAGAGTGCGCAGGAAAGCAGAGAGGGCCAAATTGTCTGGGGCATTTGAAGGGGTTCCAGGAGGCAGTGAGGACCAGCATCACTTTTCCCCGCTGGCACCTTTGCTGTGGCAGCAAAAGCTGGACGTTTGTCTTTTTTCCTCTGGGGGGCGCCGAAAGTGAAAACCGGTGTTTTTGAGGCTAGAGTGCGCAGGAAAGCAGAGAGGGCCAAATTGTCTGGGGCATTTGAAGGGGTTCCAGGAGGCAGTGAGGACCAGCATCACTTTTCCCCGCTGGCACCTTTGCTGTGGCAGCAAAAGCTGGACGTTTGTCTTTTTTGCTCCAAACAGCGCTGATAGTGAAAACCGGTGTTTTTGAGGCTAGAGTGCGCAGGAAAGCAGAGAGGGCCAAATTGTCTGGGGCATTTGACGGGGTTCCAGGAGGCAGTGAGGACCAGCATCACTTTTCCCCGCTGGCACCTTTGCTGTGGCAGCAAAAGCTGGACGTTTGTCTTTTTTCCTCTGGGGGGCGCCGAAAGTGAAAAAAGGTGCTTTTGAGGCTAGAGTGCGCAGGAAAGCAGAGAGGGCCAAATTGTCTGGGGCATTTGAAGGGGTTCCAGGAGGCAGTGAGGACCAGCATCACTTTTCCCCGCTGGCACCTTTGCTGTGGCAGCAAAAGCTGGACGTTTGTCTTTTTTCCTCTGGGGGGCGCCGAAAGTGAAAAAAGGTGCTTTTGAGGCTAGAGTGCGCAGGAAAGCAGAGAGGGCCAAATTGTCTGGGGCATTTGAAGGGGTTCCAGGAGGCAGTGAGGACCAGCATCACTTTTCCCCGCTGGCACCTTTGCTGTGGCAGCAAAAGCTGGACGTTTGTCTTTTTTCCTCCGGAGGGCGCTAATAGTGAAAAAAAGGTGCTTTTGAGGCTAGAGTGCGCAGGAAAGCAGAGAGGGCCAAATTGTCTGGGGCATTTGAAGGGGTTCCAGGAGGCAGTGAGGACCAGCATCACTTTTCCCCGCTGGCACCTTTGCTGTGGCAGCAAAAGCTGGACGTTTGTCTTTTTTCCTCCGGAGGGCGCCGAAAGTGAAAAAAGGTGCTTTTGAGGCTAGAGTGCGCAGGAAAGCAGAGAGGGCCAAATTGTCTGGGGCATTTGAAGGGGTTCCAGGAAGCAGTGAGGACCAGCATCACTTTTCCCCGCTGGCACCTTTGCTGTGGCAGCAAAAGCTGGACGTTTGTCTTTTTTCCTCCGGAGGGCGCCGAAAGTGAAAAAAGGTGCTTTTGAGGCTAGAGTGCGCAGGAAAGCAGAGAGGGCCAAATTGTCTGGGGCATTTGAAGGGGTTCCAGGAGGCAGTGAGGACCAGCATCACTTTTCCCCGCTGGCACCTTTGCTGTGGCAGCAAAAGCTGGACGTTTGTCTTTTTTCCTCTGGGGGGCGCCGAAAGTGAAAACCGGTGTTTTTGAGGCTAGAGTGCGCAGGAAAGCAGAGAGGGCCAAATTGTCTGGGGCATTTGAAGGGGTTCCAGGAGGCAGTGAGGACCAGCATCACTTTTCCCCGCTGGCACCTTTGCTGTGGCAGCAAAAGCTGGACGTTTGTCTTTTTTGCTCCAAACAGCGCTGATAGTGAAAAAAGGTGCTTTTGAGGCTAGAGTGCGCAGGAAAGCAGAGAGGGCCAAATTGTCTGGGGCATTTGAAGGGGTTCCAGGAGGCAGTGAGGACCAGCATCACTTTTCCCCGCTGGCACCTTTGCTGTGGCAGCAAAAGCTGGACGTTTGTCTTTTTTGCTCCAAACAGCGCTGATAGTGAAAAAAGGTGCTTTTGAGGCTAGAGTGCGCAGGAAAGCAGAGAGGGCCAAATTGTCTGGGGCATTTGAAGGGGTTCCAGGAGGCAGTGAGGACCAGCATCACTTTTCCCCGCTGGCACCTTTGCTGTGGCAGCAAAAGCTGGACGTTTGTCTTTTTTCCTCCGGAGGGCGCTAATAGTGAAAAAAAGGTGCTTTTGAGGCTAGAGTGCGCAGGAAAGCAGAGAGGGCCAAATTGTCTGGGGCATTTGAAGGGGTTCCAGGAGGCAGTGAGGACCAGCATCACTTTTCCCCGCTGGCACCTTTGCTGTGGCAGCAAAAGCTGGACGTTTGTCTTTTTTCCTCCGGAGGGCGCCGAAAGTGAAAAAAGGTGCTTTTGAGGCTAGAGTGCGCAGGAAAGCAGAGAGGGCCAAATTGTCTGGGGCATTTGAAGGGGTTCCAGGAGGCAGTGAGGACCAGCATGACTTTTCCCCGCTGGCACCTTTGCCGTGGCAGCAAAAGCTGGACGTTTGTCTTTTTTGCTCCGGAGGGCGCCGAAAGTAAAAAAAGGTGCTTTTGAGGCTAGAGTGCGCAGGAAAGCAGAGAGGGCCAAATTGTCTGGGGCATTTGAAGGGGTTCCAGGAGGCAGTGAGGACCAGCATCACTTTTCCCCGCTGGCACCTTTGCTGTGGCAGCAAAAGCTGGACGTTTGTCTTTTTTCCTCTGGGGGGCGCCGAAAGTGAAAAAAGGTGCTTTTGAGGCTAGAGTGCGCAGGAAAGCAGAGAGGGCCAAATTGTCTGGGGCATTTGAAGGGGTTCCAGGAGGCAGTGAGGACCAGCATCATTTTTCCCCGCTGGCACCTTTGCTGTGGCAGCAAAAGCTGGACGTTTTTTTTTTTTCTTCTGGGGGGCGCCGAAAGTGAAAAAAGGTGCTTTTGAGGCTAGAGTGCGCAGGAAAGCAGAGAGGGCCAAATTGTGTGGGGCATTTGAAGGGGTTCCAGGAGGCAGTGAGGACCAGCATCACTTTTCCCCGCTGGCACCTTTGCTGTGGCAGCAAAAGCTGGACGTTTGTCTTTTTTCCTCTGGGGGGCGCCGAAAGTGAAAACCGGTGCTTTTGAGGCTAGAGTGCGCAGGAAAGCAGAGAGGGCCAAATTGTCTGGGGCATTTGAAGGGGTTCCAGGAGGCAGTGAGGACCAGCATCACTTTTCCCCGCTGGCACCTTTGCTGTGGCAGCAAAAGCTGGACGTTTGTCTTTTTTGCTCCAAACAGCGCTGATAGTGAAAAAAGGTGCTTTTGAGGCTAGAGTGCGCAGGAAAGCAGAGAGGGCCAAATTGTCTGGGGCATTTGAAGGGGTTCCAGGAGGCAGTGAGGACCAACCACACTTTTCCCCGCTGGCACCTTTGCTGTGGCAGCAAAAGCTGGACGTTTGTCTTTTTTCCTCTGGGGGGCGCCGAAAGTGAAAAAAGGTGCTTTTGAGGCTAGAGTGCGCAGGAAAGCAGAGAGGGCCAAATTGTCTGGGGCATTTGAAGGGGTTCCAGGAGGCAGTGAGGACCAGCATCACTTTTCCCCGCTGGCACCTTTGCTGTGGCAGCAAAAGCTGGACGTTTGTCTTTTTTGCTCCGGAGGGCGCCAAAAGTGAAAAAAGGTGCTTTTGAGGCTAGAGTGCGCAGGAAAGCAGAGAGGGCCAAATTGTCTGGGGCATTTGAAGGGGTTCCAGGAGGCAGTGAGGACCAGCATCACTTTTCCCCGCTGGCACCTTTGCTGTGGCAGCAAAAGCTGGACGTTTTTTTTTTTTCTTCTGGGGGGCGGCGAAAGTGAAAAAAGGTGCTTTTGAGGCTAGAGTGCGCAGGAAAGCAGAGAGGGCCAAATTGTCTGGGGCATTTGAAGGGGTTCCAGGAGGCAGTGAGGACCAGCATCACTTTTCCCCGCTGGCACCTTTGCTGTGGCAGCAAAAGCTGGACGTTTGTCTTTTTTGCTCCAAGCAGCGGCGAAAGTGAAAAAAGGTGCTTTTGAGGCTAGAGTGCGCAGGAAAGCAGAGAGGGCCAAATTGTCTGGGGCATTTGAAGGGGTTCCAGGAGGCAGTGAGGACCAGCATCACTTTTCCCCGCTGGCACCTTTGCTGTGGCAGCAAAAGCTGGACGTTTGTCTTTTTTGCTCCAAGCAGCAGCGAAAGTGAAAAAAGGTGCTTTTGAGGCTAGAGTGCGCAGGAAAGCAGAGGGCCAAATTGTCTGGGGCATTTGAAGGGGTTCCAGGAGGCAGTGAGGACCAGCATCACTTTTCCCCGCTGGCACCTTTGCTGTGGCAGCAAAAGCTGGACGTTTGTCTTTTTTCCTCTGGGGGGCGCCGAAAGTGAAAACCGGTGTTTTTGAGGCTAGAGTGCGCAGGAAAGCAGAGAGGGCCAAATTGTCTGGGGCATTTGAAGGGGTTCCAGGAGGCAGTGAGGACCAGCATGACTTTTCCCCGCTGGCACCTTTGCTGTGGCAGCAAAAGCTGGACGTTTGTCTTTTTTGCTCCGGAGGGCGCTGATAGTGAAAAAAGGTGCTTTTGAGGCTAGAGTGCGCAGGAAAGCAGAGAGGGCCAAATTGTGTGGGGCATTTGAAGGGGTTCCAGGAGGCAGTGAGGACCAGCATCACTTTTCCCCGCTGGCACCTTTGCTGTGGCAGCAAAAGCTGGACGTTTGTCTTTTTTCCTCTGGGGGGCGCCGAAAGTGAAAAAAGGTGTTTTTGAGGCTAGAGTGCGCAGGAAAGCAGAGAGGGCCAAATTGTCTGGGGCATTTGACGGGGTTCCAGGAGGCAGTGAGGACCAGCATCACTTTTCCCCGCTGGCACCTTTGCTGTGGCAGCAAAAGCTGGACGTTTGTCTTTTTTGCTCCAAACAGCGCTGATAGTGAAAAAAGGTGCTTTTGAGGCTAGAGTGCGCAGGAAAGCAGAGAGGGCCAAATTGTCTGGGGCATTTGAAGGGGTTCCAGGAGGCAGTGAGGACCAACCACACTTTTCCCCGCTGGCACCTTTGCTGTGGCAGCAAAAGCTGGACGTTTGTCTTTTTTCCTCTGGGGGGCGCCGAAAGTGAAAACCGGTGCTTTTGAGGCTAGAGTGCGCAGGAAAGCAGAGAGGGCCAAATTGTCTGGGGCATTTGAAGGGGTTCCAGGAGGCAGTGAGGACCAGCATCACTTTTCCCCGCTGGCACCTTTGCTGTGGCAGCAAAAGCTGGACGTTTGTCTTTTTTGCTCCGGAGGGCGCCAAAAGTGAAAAAAGGTGCTTTTGAGGCTAGAGTGCGCAGGAAAGCAGAGAGGGCCAAATTGTCTGGGGCATTTGAAGGGGTTCCAGGAGGCAGTGAGGACCAGCATCACTTTTCCCCGCTGGCACCTTTGCTGTGGCAGCAAAAGCTGGACGTTTGTCTTTTTTCCTCTGGGGGGCGGCGAAAGTGAAAAAAGGTGCTTTTGAGGCTAGAGTGCGCAGGAAAGCAGAGAGGGCCAAATTGTCTGGGGCATTTGAAGGGGTTCCAGGAGGCAGTGAGGACCAGCATCACTTTTCCCCGCTGGCACCTTTGCTGTGGCAGCAAAAGCTGGACGTTTGTCTTTTTTCCTCTGGGGGGCGCCGAAAGTGAAAAAAGGTGTTTTTGAGGCTAGAGTGCGCAGGAAAGCAGAGAGGGCCAAATTGTCTGGGGCATTTGAAGGGGTTCCAGGAGGCAGTGAGGACCAGCATCACTTTTCCCCGCTGGCACCTTTGCTGTGGCAGCAAAAGCTGGACGTTTGTCTTTTTTGCTCCAAGCAGCAGCGAAAGTGAAAAAAGGTGCTTTTGAGGCTAGAGTGCGCAGGAAAGCAGAGGGCCAAATTGTCTGGGGCATTTGAAGGGGTTCCAGGAGGCAGTGAGGACCAGCATCACTTTTCCCCGCTGGCACCTTTGCTGTGGCAGCAAAAGCTGGACGTTTGTCTTTTTTCCTCTGGGGGGCGCCGAAAGTGAAAAAAGGTGTTTTTGAGGCTAGAGTGCGCAGGAAAGCAGAGAGGGCCAAATTGTCTGGGGCATTTGAAGGGGTTCCAGGAGGCAGTGAGGACCAGCATGACTTTTCCCCGCTGGCACCTTTGCTGTGGCAGCAAAAGCTGGACGTTTGTCTTTTTTGCTCCGGAGGGCGCTGATAGTGAAAAAAGGTGCTTTTGAGGCTAGAGTGCACAGGAAAGCAGAGAGGGCCAAATTGTCTGGGGCATTTGAAGGGGTTCCAGGAGGCAGTGAGGACCAGCATCACTTTTCCCCGCTGGCACCTTTGCTGTGGCAGCAAAAGCTGGACGTTTTTTTTTTTTCTTCTGGGGGGCGCCGAAAGTGAAAAAAGGTGCTTTTGAGGCTAGAGTCCGCAGGAAAGCAGAGAGGGCCAAATTGTCTGGGGCATTTGAAGGGGTTCCAGGAGGCAGTGAGGACCAGCATCACTTTTCCCCGCTGGCACCTTTGCTGTGGCAGCAAAAGCTGGACGTTTGTCTTTTTTCCTCTGGGGGGCGCCGAAAGTGAAAAAAGGTGTTTTTGAGGCTAGAGTGCGCAGGAAAGCAGAGAGGGCCAAATTGTCTGGGGCATTTGAAGGGGTTCCAGGAGGCAGTGAGGACCAGCATCACTTTTCCCCGCTGGCACCTTTGCTGTGGCAGCAAAAGCTGGACGTTTGTCTTTTTTCCTCTGGGGGGCGCCGAAAGTGAAAAAAGGTGCTTTTGAGGCTAGAGTGCGCAGGAAAGCAGAGAGGGCCAAATTGTCTGGGGCATTTGAAGGGGTTCCAGGAGGCAGTGAGGACCAGCATGACTTTTCCCCGCTGGCACCTTTGCTGTGGCAGCAAAAGCTGGACGTTTGTCTTTTTTGCTCCGGAGGGCGCCGAAAGTGAAAAAAGGTGCTTTTGAGGCTAGAGTGCGCAGGAAAGTAGAGAGGGCCAAATTGTCTGGGGCATTTGAAGGGGTTCCAGGAGGCAGTGAGGACCAGCATCACTTTTCCCCGCTGGCACCTTTGCTGTGGCAGCAAAAGCTGGACGTTTGTCTTTTTTCCTCTGGGGGGCGCCGAAAGTGAAAAAAGGTGCTTTTGAGGCTAGAGTGTGCAGGAAAGTAGAGAGGGCCAAATTGTCTGGGGCATTTGAAGGGGTTCCAGGAGGCAGTGAGGACCAGCATCACTTTTCCCCGCTGGCACCTTTGCTGTGGCAGCAAAAGCTGGACGTTTGTCTTTTTTCCTCCGGAGGGCGCCGAAAGTGAAATAGGTGCTTTTGAGGCTAGAGTGCGCAGGAAAGCAGAGAGGGCCAAATTGTCTGGGGCATTTGAAGGGGTTCCAGGAGGCAGTGAGGACCAGCATCACTTTTCCCCGCTGGCACCTTTGCTGTGGCAGCAAAAGCTGGACGTTTGTCTTTTTTCCTCTGGGGGGCGCCGAAAGTGAAAAAAGGTGCTTTTGAGGCTAGAGTGCGCAGGAAAGCAGAGAGGGCCAAATTGTCTGGGGCATTTGAAGGGGTTCCAGGAGGCAGTGAGGACCAGCATCACTTTTCCCCGCTGGCACCTTTGCTGTGGCAGCAAAAGCTGGACGTTTGTCTTTTTTCCTCCGGAGGGCGCCAAAAGTGAAAAAAGGTGCTTTTGAGGCTAGAGTGCGCAGGAAAGCAGAGAGGGCCAAATTGTCTGGGGCATTTGAAGGGGTTCCAGGAGGCAGTGAGGACCAGCATCACTTTTCCCCGCTGGCACCTTTGCTGTGGCAGCAAAAGCTGGACGTTTGTCTTTTTTCCTCTGGGGGGCGCCGAAAGTGAAAACCGGTGTTTTTGAGGCTAGAGTGCGCAGGAAAGCAGAGAGGGCCAAATTGTCTGGGGCATTTGAAGGGGTTCCAGGAGGCAGTGAGGACCAGCATCACTTTTCCCCGCTGGCACCTTTGCTGTGGCAGCAAAAGCTGGACGTTTGTCTTTTTTCCTCCGGAGGGCGCCGAAAGTGAAATAGGTGCTTTTGAGGCTAGAGTGCGCAGGAAAGCAGAGAGGGCCAAATTGTGTGGGGCATTTGAAGGGGTTCCAGGAGGCAGTGAGGACCAGCATCACTTTTCCCCGCTGGCACCTTTGCTGTGGCAGCAAAAGCTGGACGTTTGTCTTTTTTCCTCCGGAGGGCGCCGAAAGTGAAAAAAAGGTGCTTTTGAGGCTAGAGTGCGCAGGAAAGCAGAGAGGGCCAAATTGTGTGGGGCATTTGAAGGGGTTCCAGGAGGCAGTGAGGACCAGCATCACTTTTCCCCGCTGGCACCTTTGCTGTGGCAGCAAAAGCTGGACGTTTGTCTTTTTTCCTCTGGGGGGCGCCGAAAGTGAAAACCGGTGTTTTTGAGGCTAGAGTGCACAGGAAAGCAGAGAGGGCCAAATTGTCTGGGGCATTTGAAGGGGTTCCAGGAGGCAGTGAGGACCAGCATGACTTTTCCCCGCTGGCACCTTTGCTGTGGCAGCAAAAGCTGGACGTTTGTCTTTTTTGCTCCAAACAGCGCTGAAAGTGAAAACCGGTGTTTTTGAGGCTAGAGTGCGCAGGAAAGCAGAGAGGGCCAAATTGTCTGGGGCATTTGACGGGGTTCCAGGAGGCAGTGAGGACCAGCATCACTTTTCCCCGCTGGCACCTTTGCTGTGGCAGCAAAAGCTGGACGTTTGTCTTTTTTCCTCTGGGGGGCGCCGAAAGTGAAAAAAGGTGCTTTTGAGGCTAGAGTGCGCAGGAAAGCAGAGAGGGCCAAATTGTCTGGGGCATTTGAAGGGGTTCCAGGAGGCAGTGAGGACCAGCATCACTTTTCCCCGCTGGCACCTTTGCTGTGGCAGCAAAAGCTGGACGTTTGTCTTTTTTCCTCTGGGGGGCGCCGAAAGTGAAAACCGGTGTTTTTGAGGCTAGAGTGCGCAGGAAAGCAGAGAGGGCCAAATTGTCTGGGGCATTTGAAGGGGTTCCAGGAGGCAGTGAGGACCAGCATCACTTTTCCCCGCTGGCACCTTTGCTGTGGCAGCAAAAGCTGGACGTTTGTCCTTTTTGCTCCAAACAGCGCTGAAAGTGAAAAAAAGGTGCTTTTGAGGCTAGAGTGCGCAGGAAAGCAGAGAGGGCCAAATTGTGTGGGGCATTTGAAGGGGTTCCAGGAGGCAGTGAGGACCAGCATCACTTTTCCCCGCTGGCACCTTTGCTGTGGCAGCAAAAGCTGGACGTTTGTCTTTTTTCCTCTGGGGGGCGCCGAAAGTGAAATAGGTGCTTTTGAGGCTAGAGTGCGCAGGAAAGCAGAGAGGGCCAAATTGTCTGGGGCATTTGAAGGGGTTCCAGGAGGCAGTGAGGACCAGCATCACTTTTCCCCGCTGGCACCTTTGCTGTGGCAGCAAAAGCTGGACGTTTTTTTTTTTTTTTCTGGGGGGCGCCGAAAGTGAAAAAAGGTGCTTTTGAGGCTAGAGTGCGCAGGAAAGCAGAGAGGGCCAAATTGTCTGGGGCATTTGAAGGGGTTCTAGGAGGCAGTGAGGACCAGCATCACTTTTCCCCGCTGGCACCTTTGCTGTGGCAGCAAAAGCTGGACGTTTGTCTTCTTTGCTCCAAACAGCGCTGATAGTGAAAAAAGGTGCTTTTGAGGCTAGAGTGCGCAGGAAAGCAGAGAGGGCCAAATTGTGTGGGGCATTTGAAGGGGTTCCAGGAGGCAGTGAGGACCAACCACACTTTTCCCCGCTGGCACCTTTGCTGTGGCAGCAAAAGCTGGACGTTTGTCTTTTTTCCTCTGGGGGGCGCCGAAAGTGAAAAAAGGTGCTTTTGAGGCTAGATTCCGCAGGAAAGCAGAGAGGGCCAAATTGTCTGGGGCATTTGAAGGGGTTCCAGGAGGCAGTGAGGACCAGCATCACTTTTCCCCGCTGGCACCTTTGCTGTGGCAGCAAAAGCTGGACGTTTGTCTTTTTTCCTCTGGGGGGCGCCGAAAGTGAAAAAAGGTGCTTTTGAGGCTAGAGTGCGCAGGAAAGCAGAGAGGGCCAAATTGTCTGGGGCATTTGAAGGGGTTCCAGGAGGCAGTGAGGACCAGCATCACTTTTCCCCGCTGGCACCTTTGCTGTGGCAGCAAAAGCTGGACGTTTGTCTTTTTTGCTCCGGAGGGCGCCGAAAGTGAAAAAAGGTGCTTTTGAGGCTAGAGTGCGCAGGAAAGCAGAGAGGGCCAAATTGTCTGGGGCATTTGAAGGGGTTCCAGGAGGCAGTGAGGACCAGCATCACTTTTCCCCGCTGGCACCTTTGCTGTGGCAGCAAAAGCTGGACGTTTGTCTTTTTTCCTCTGGGGGGCGCCGAAAGTGAAAAAAGGTGCTTTTGAGGCTAGAGTGCGCAGGAAAGCAGAGAGGGCCAAATTGTCTGGGGCATTTGAAGGGGTTCCAGGAGGCAGTGAGGACCAGCATGACTTTTCCCCGCTGGCACCTTTGCTGTGGCAGCAAAAGCTGGACGTTTGTCTTTTTTGCTCCGGAAGGCGCTGATAGTGAAAAAAGGTGCTTTTGAGGCTAGAGTGCGCAGGAAAGCAGAGAGGGCCAAATTGTCTGGGGCATTTGAAGGGGTTCCAGGAGGCAGTGAGGACCAGCATCACTTTTCCCCGCTGGCACCTTTGCTGTGGCAGCAAAAGCTGGACGTTTGTCTTTTTTCCTCTGGGGGGCGCCGAAAGTGAAAAAAGGTGCTTTTGAGGCTAGAGTCCGCAGGAAAGCAGAGAGGGCCAAATTGTCTGGGGCATTTGAAGGGGTTCCAGGAGGCAGTGAGGACCAGCATCACTTTTCCCCGTTGGCACCTTTGCTGTGGCAGCAAAAGCTGGACGTTTGTCTTTTTTCCTCCGGAGGGCGCCAAAAGTGAAAAAAGGTGCTTTTGAGGCTAGAGTGCGCAGGAAAGCAGAGAGGGCCAAATTGTCTGGGGCATTTGAAGGGGTTCCAGGAGGCAGTGAGGACCAGCATCACTTTTCCCCGCTGGCACCTTTGCTGTGGCAGCAAAAGCTGGACGTTTTTTTTTTTTCTTCTGGGGGGCGCCGAAAGTGAAAAAAGGTGCTTTTGAGGCTAGAGTGCGCAGGAAAGCAGAGAGGGCCAAATTGTCTGGGGCATTTGAAGGGGTTCCAGGAGGCAGTGAGGACCAGCATCACTTTTCCCCGCTGGCACCTTTGCTGTGGCAGCAAAAGCTGGACGTTTGTCTTTTTTCCTCTGGGGGGCGCCGAAAGTGAAAAAAGGTGCTTTTGAGGCTAGAGTGCGCAGGAAAGCAGAGAGGGCCAAATTGTGTGGGGCATTTGAAGGGGTTCCAGGAGGCAGTGAGGACCAGCATCACTTTTCCCCGCTGGCACCTTTGCTGTGGCAGCAAAAGCTGGACGTTTGTCTTTTTTCCTCCGGAGGGCGCCGAAAGTGAAATAGGTGCTTTTGAGGCTAGAGTGCGCAGGAAAGCAGAGAGGGCCAAATTGTGTGGGGCATTTGAAGGGGTTCCAGGAGGCAGTGAGGACCAGCATCACTTTTCCCCGCTGGCACCTTTGCTGTGGCAGCAAAAGCTGGACGTTTGTCTTTTTTGCTCCGGAGGGCGCCGAAAGTGAAAAAAGGTGCTTTTGAGGCTAGAGTGCGCAGGAAAGCAGAGAGGGCCAAATTGTCTGGGGCATTTGAAGGGGTTCCAGGAGGCAGTGAGGACCAGCATCACTTTTCCCCGCTGGCACCTTTGCTGTGGCAGCAAAAGCTGGACGTTTGTCTTTTTTCCTCTGGGGGGCGCCGAAAGTGAAAACCGGTGTTTTTGAGGCTAGAGTGCACAGGAAAGCAGAGAGGGCCAAATTGTCTGGGGCATTTGAAGGGGTTCCAGGAGGCAGTGAGGACCAGCATCACTTTTCCCCGCTGGCACCTTTGCTGTGGCAGCAAAAGCTGGACGTTTGTCTTTTTTGCTCCAAACAGCGCTGAAAGTGAAAACCGGTGTTTTTGAGGCTAGAGTGCACAGGAAAGCAGAGAGGGCCAAATTGTCTGGGGCATTTGAAGGGGTTCCAGGAGGCAGTGAGGACCAGCATCACTTTTCCCCGCTGGCACCTTTGCTGTGGCAGCAAAAGCTGGACGTTTGTCTTTTTTCCTCTGGGGGGCGCCGAAAGTGAAAACCGGTGTTTTTGAGGCTAGAGTGCGCAGGAAAGCAGAGAGGGCCAAATTGTCTGGGGCATTTGAAGGGGTTCCAGGAGGCAGTGAGGACCAGCATGACTTTTCTCCGCTGGCACCTTTGCTGTGGCAGCAAAAGCTGGACGTTTGTCTTCTTTGCTCCAAACAGCGCTGATAGTGAAAAAAGGTGCTTTTGAGGCTAGAGTGCGCAGGAAAGCAGAGAGGGCCAAATTGTGTGGGGCATTTGAAGGGGTTCCAGGAGGCAGTGAGGACCAACCACACTTTTCCCCGCTGGCACCTTTGCTGTGGCAGCAAAAGCTGGACGTTTGTCTTTTTTCCTCTGGGGGGCGCCGAAAGTGAAAAAAGGTGCTTTTGAGGCTAGATTCCGCAGGAAAGCAGAGAGGGCCAAATTGTCTGGGGCATTTGAAGGGGTTCCAGGAGGCAGTGAGGACCAGCATCACTTTTCCCCGCTGGCACCTTTGCTGTGGCAGCAAAAGCTGGACGTTTGTCTTTTTTCCTCTGGGGGGCGCCGAAAGTGAAAAAAGGTGCTTTTGAGGCTAGAGTGTGCAGGAAAGTAGAGAGGGCCAAATTGTCTGGGGCATTTGAAGGGGTTCCAGGAGGCAGTGAGGACCAGCATGACTTTTCCCCGCTGGCACCTTTGCTGTGGCAGCAAAAGCTGGACGTTTGTCTTTTTTCCTCCGGAGGGCGCCGAAAGTGAAAAAAGGTGCTTTTGAGGCTAGAGTGCGCAGGAAAGTAGAGAGGGCCAAATTGTCTGGGGCATTTGAAGGGGTTCCAGGAGGCAGTGAGGACCAGCATGACTTTTCCCCGCTGGCACCTTTGCTGTGGCAGCAAAAGCTGGACGTTTGTCTTTTTTCCTCCGGAGGGCGCCGAAAGTGAAAAAAGGTGCTTTTGAGGCTAGAGTGCGCAGGAAAGCAGAGAGGGCCAAATTGTCTGGGGCATTTGAAGGGGTTCCAGGAGGCAGTGAGGACCAGCATCACTTTTCCCCGCTGGCACCTTTGCTGTGGCAGCAAAAGCTGGACGTTTGTCTTTTTTGCTCCGGAGGGCGCCGAAAGTGAAAAAAGGTGCTTTTGAGGCTAGAGTGCGCAGGAAAGCAGAGAGGGCCAAATTGTCTGGGGCATTTGAAGGGGTTCCAGGAGGCAGTGAGGACCAGCATCACTTTTCCCCGTTGGCACCTTTGCTGTGGCAGCAAAAGCTGGACGTTTGTCTTTTTTCCTCCGGAGGGCGCCAAAAGTGAAAAAAGGTGCTTTTGAGGCTAGAGTGCGCAGGAAAGCAGAGAGGGCCAAATTGTCTGGGGCATTTGAAGGGGTTCCAGGAGGCAGTGAGGACCAGCATCACTTTTCCCCGCTGGCACCTTTGCTGTGGCAGCAAAAGCTGGACGTTTTTTTTTTTTCTTCTGGGGGGCGCCGAAAGTGAAAAAAGGTGCTTTTGAGGCTAGAGTGCGCAGGAAAGCAGAGAGGGCCAAATTGTCTGGGGCATTTGAAGGGGTTCCAGGAGGCAGTGAGGACCAGCATCACTTTTCCCCGCTGGCACCTTTGCTGTGGCAGCAAAAGCTGGACGTTTGTCTTTTTTCCTCTGGGGGGCGCCGAAAGTGAAAAAAGGTGCTTTTGAGGCTAGAGTGCGCAGGAAAGCAGAGAGGGCCAAATTGTGTGGGGCATTTGAAGGGGTTCCAGGAGGCAGTGAGGACCAGCATCACTTTTCCCCGCTGGCACCTTTGCTGTGGCAGCAAAAGCTGGACGTTTGTCTTTTTTCCTCCGGAGGGCGCCGAAAGTGAAATAGGTGCTTTTGAGGCTAGAGTGCGCAGGAAAGCAGAGAGGGCCAAATTGTGTGGGGCATTTGAAGGGGTTCCAGGAGGCAGTGAGGACCAGCATCACTTTTCCCCGCTGGCACCTTTGCTGTGGCAGCAAAAGCTGGACGTTTGTCTTTTTTGCTCCGGAGGGCGCCGAAAGTGAAAAAAGGTGCTTTTGAGGCTAGAGTGCGCAGGAAAGCAGAGAGGGCCAAATTGTCTGGGGCATTTGAAGGGGTTCCAGGAGGCAGTGAGGACCAGCATCACTTTTCCCCGCTGGCACCTTTGCTGTGGCAGCAAAAGCTGGACGTTTGTCTTTTTTCCTCTGGGGGGCGCCGAAAGTGAAAACCGGTGTTTTTGAGGCTAGAGTGCACAGGAAAGCAGAGAGGGCCAAATTGTCTGGGGCATTTGAAGGGGTTCCAGGAGGCAGTGAGGACCAGCATCACTTTTCCCCGCTGGCACCTTTGCTGTGGCAGCAAAAGCTGGACGTTTGTCTTTTTTGCTCCAAACAGCGCTGAAAGTGAAAACCGGTGTTTTTGAGGCTAGAGTGCGCAGGAAAGCAGAGAGGGCCAAATTGTCTGGGGCATTTGACGGGGTTCCAGGAGGCAGTGAGGACCAGCATCACTTTTCCCCGCTGGCACCTTTGCTGTGGCAGCAAAAGCTGGACGTTTGTCTTTTTTCCTCTGGGGGGCGCCGAAAGTGAAAACCGGTGTTTTTGAGGCTAGAGTGCGCAGGAAAGCAGAGAGGGCCAAATTGTCTGGGGCATTTGAAGGGGTTCCAGGAGGCAGTGAGGACCAGCATCACTTTTCCCCGCTGGCACCTTTGCTGTGGCAGCAAAAGCTGGACGTTTGTCTTTTTTCCTCTGGGGGGCGCCGAAAGTGAAAAAAGGTGCTTTTGAGGCTAGAGTGCGCAGGAAAGCAGAGAGGGCCAAATTGTCTGGGGCATTTGAAGGGGTTCCAGGAGGCAGTGAGGACCAGCATCACTTTTCCCCGCTGGCACCTTTGCTGTGGCAGCAAAAGCTGGACGTTTGTCTTTTTTCCTCCGGAGGGCGCTAATAGTGAAAAAAAGGTGCTTTTGAGGCTAGAGTGCGCAGGAAAGCAGAGAGGGCCAAATTGTCTGGGGCATTTGAAGGGGTTCCAGGAGGCAGTGAGGACCAGCATCACTTTTCCCCGCTGGCACCTTTGCTGTGGCAGCAAAAGCTGGACGTTTGTCTTTTTTCCTCTGGGGGGCGCCGAAAGTGAAAAAAGGTGCTTTTGAGGCTAGAGTGCGCAGGAAAGCAGAGAGGGCCAAATTGTCTGGGGCATTTGAAGGGGTTCCAGGAGGCAGTGAGGACCAGCATCACTTTTCCCCGCTGGCACCTTTGCTGTGGCAGCAAAAGCTGGACGTTTGTCTTTTTTCCTCCGGAGGGCGCTGATAGTGAAAAAAGGTGCTTTTGAGGCTAGAGTGCGCAGGAAAGCAGAGAGGGCCAAATTGTGTGGGGCATTTGAAGGGGTTCCAGGAGGCAGTGAGGACCAGCATCACTTTTCCCCGCTGGCACCTTTGCTGTGGCAGCAAAAGCTGGACGTTTGTCTTTTTTCCTCTGGGGGGCGCCGAAAGTGAAAACCGGTGTTTTTGAGGCTAGAGTGCGCAGGAAAGCAGAGAGGGCCAAATTGTCTGGGGCATTTGAAGGGGTTCCAGGAGGCAGTGAGGACCAACCACACTTTTCCCCGCTGGCACCTTTGCTGTGGCAGCAAAAGCTGGACGTTTGTCTTTTTTCCTCTGGGGGGCGCCGAAAGTGAAAAAAGGTGCTTTTGAGGCTAGATTCCGCAGGAAAGCAGAGAGGGCCAAATTGTCTGGGGCATTTGAAGGGGTTCTAGGAGGCAGTGAGGACCAGCATCACTTTTCCCCGCTGGCACCTTTGCTGTGGCAGCAAAAGCTGGACGTTTGTCTTCTTTGCTCCAAACAGCGCTGATAGTGAAAAAAGGTGCTTTTGAGGCTAGAGTGCGCAGGAAAGCAGAGAGGGCCAAATTGTCTGGGGCATTTGAAGGGGTTCCAGGAGGCAGTGAGGACCAACCACACTTTTCCCCGCTGGCACCTTTGCTGTGGCAGCAAAAGCTGGACGTTTGTCTTTTTTCCTCTGGGGGGCGCCGAAAGTGAAAAAAGGTGCTTTTGAGGCTAGATTCCGCAGGAAAGCAGAGAGGGCCAAATTGTCTGGGGCATTTGAAGGGGTTCCAGGAGGCAGTGAGGACCAGCATCACTTTTCCCCGCTGGCACCTTTGCTGTGGCAGCAAAAGCTGGACGTTTGTCTTTTTTCCTCTGGGGGGCGCCGAAAGTGAAAAAAGGTGCTTTTGAGGCTAGAGTGCGCAGGAAAGCAGAGAGGGCCAAATTGTCTGGGGCATTTGAAGGGGTTCCAGGAGGCAGTGAGGACCAGCATCACTTTTCCCCGCTGGCACCTTTGCTGTGGCAGCAAAAGCTGGACGTTTGTCTTTTTTGCTCCGGAGGGCGCCGAAAGTGAAAAAAGGTGCTTTTGAGGCTAGAGTGCGCAGGAAAGCAGAGAGGGCCAAATTGTCTGGGGCATTTGAAGGGGTTCCAGGAGGCAGTGAGGACCAGCATGACTTTTCCCCGCTGGCACCTTTGCTGTGGCAGCAAAAGCTGGACGTTTGTCTTTTTTCCTCCGGAGGGCGCCGAAAGTGAAAAAAGGTGCTTTTGAGGCTAGAGTGCGCAGTAAAGCAGAGGGCCAAATTGTCTGGGGCATTTGAAGGGGTTCCAGGAGGCAGTGAGGACCAGCATCACTTTTCCCCGCTGGCACCTTTGCTGTGGCAGCAAAAGCTGGACGTTTGTCTTTTTTCCTCTGGGGGGCGCCGAAAGTGAAAACCGGTGTTTTTGAGGCTAGAGTGCGCAGGAAAGCAGAGAGGGCCAAATTGTCTGGGGCATTTGAAGGGGTTCCAGGAGGCAGTGAGGACCAGCATCACTTTTCCCCGCTGGCACCTTTGCTGTGGCAGCAAAAGCTGGACGTTTGTCTTTTTTCCTCTGGGGGGCGCCGAAAGTGAAAAAAGGTGCTTTTGAGGCTAGAGTGCGCAGGAAAGCAGAGAGGGCCAAATTGTCTGGGGCATTTGAAGGGGTTCCAGGAGGCAGTGAGGACCAGCATCACTTTTCCCCGCTGGCACCTTTGCTGTGGCAGCAAAAGCTGGACGTTTGTCTTTTTTGCTCCGGAGGGCGCCGAAAGTGAAAAAAGGTGCTTTTGAGGCTAGAGTGCGCAGGAAAGCAGAGAGGGCCAAATTGTCTGGGGCATTTGAAGGGGTTCCAGGAGGCAGTGAGGACCAGCATGACTTTTCCCCGCTGGCACCTTTGCTGTGGCAGCAAAAGCTGGACGTTTGTCTTTTTTCCTCCGGAGGGCGCCGAAAGTGAAAAAAGGTGCTTTTGAGGCTAGAGTGCGCAGTAAAGCAGAGGGCCAAATTGTCTGGGGCATTTGAAGGGGTTCCAGGAGGCAGTGAGGACCAGCATCACTTTTCCCCGCTGGCACCTTTGCTGTGGCAGCAAAAGCTGGACGTTTGTCTTTTTTCCTCTGGGGGGCGCCGAAAGTGAAAACCGGTGTTTTTGAGGCTAGAGTGCGCAGGAAAGCAGAGAGGGCCAAATTGTCTGGGGCATTTGAAGGGGTTCCAGGAGGCAGTGAGGACCAGCATCACTTTTCCCCGCTGGCACCTTTGCTGTGGCAGCAAAAGCTGGACGTTTGTCTTTTTTCCTCTGGGGGGCGCCGAAAGTGAAAAAAGGTGCTTGTGAGGCTAGAGTGCGCAGGAAAGCAGAGAGGGCCAAATTGTCTGGGGCATTTGAAGGGGTTCCAGGAGGCAGTGAGGACCAGCATCACTTTTCCCCGCTGGCACCTTTGCTGTGGCAGCAAAAGCTGGACGTTTGTCTTTTTTCCTCCGGAGGGCGCCAAAAGTGAAATAGGTGCTTTTGAGGCTAGAGTGCGCAGGAAAGCAGAGAGGGCCAAATTGTCTGGGGCATTTGAAGGGGTTCCAGGAGGCAGTGAGGACCAGCATCACTTTTCCCCGCTGGCACCTTTGCTGTGGCAGCAAAAGCTGGACGTTTGTCTTTTTTCCTCTGGGGGGCGCCGAAAGTGAAAACCGGTGTTTTTGAGGCTAGAGTGCGCAGGAAAGCAGAGAGGGCCAAATTGTCTGGGGCATTTGAAGGGGTTCCAGGAGGCAGTGAGGACCAGCATCACTTTTCCCCGCTGGCACCTTTGCTGTGGCAGCAAAAGCTGGACGTTTGTCTTTTTTGCTCCAAACAGCGCTGAAAGTGAAAACCGGTGTTTTTGAGGCTAGAGTGCGCAGGAAAGCAGAGAGGGCCAAATTGTCTGGGGCATTTGACGGGGTTCCAGGAGGCAGTGAGGACCAGCATCACTTTTACCCGCTGGCACCTTTGCTGTGGCAGCAAAACCTGGACGTTTGTCTTTTTTCCTCTGGGGGGCGCCGAAAGTGAAAAAAGGTGCTTTTGAGGCTAGAGTGCACAGGAAAGCAGAGAGGGCCAAATTGTCTGGGGCATTTGAAGGGGTTCCAGGAGGCAGTGAGGACCAGCATCACTTTTCCCCGCTGGCACCTTTGCTGTGGCAGCAAAAGCTGGACGTTTGTCTTTTTTCCTCCGGAGGGCGCTGATAGTGAAAAAAGGTGCTTTTGAGGCTAGAGTGCGCAGGAAAGCAGAGAGGGCCAAATTGTCTGGGGCATTTGAAGGGGTTCCAGGAGGCAGTGAGGACCAGCATCACTTTTCCCCGCTGGCACCTTTGCTGTGGCAGCAAAAGCTGGACGTTTGTCTTTTTTCCTCTGGGGGGCGCCGAAAGTGAAAAAAGGTGCTTTTGAGGCTAGAGTGCGCAGGAAAGCAGAGAGGGCCAAATTGTCTGGGGCATTTGAAGGGGTTCCAGGAGGCAGTGAGGACCAGCATCACTTTTCCCCGCTGGCACCTTTGCTGTGGCAGCAAAAGCTGGACGTTTGTCTTTTTTCCTCCGGAGGGCGCCAAAAGTGAAAAAAGGTGCTTTTGAGGCTAGAGTGCGCAGGAAAGCAGAGAGGGCCAAATTGTCTGGGGCATTTGAAGGGGTTCCAGGAGGCAGTGAGGACCAGCATCACTTTTCCCCGCTGGCACCTTTGCTGTGGCAGCAAAAGCTGGACGTTTTTTTTTTTTCTTCTGGGGGGCGCCGAAAGTGAAAAAAGGTGCTTTTGAGGCTAGAGTGCGCAGGAAAGCAGAGAGGGCCAAATTGTCTGGGGCATTTGAAGGGGTTCCAGGAGGCAGTGAGGACCAGCATCACTTTTCCCCGCTGGCACCTTTGCTGTGGCAGCAAAAGCTGGACGTTTGTCTTTTTTCCTCTGGGGGGCGCCGAAAGTGAAAAAAGGTGCTTTTGAGGCTAGAGTGCGCAGGAAAGCAGAGAGGGCCAAATTGTCTGGGGCATTTGAAGGGGTTCCAGGAGGCAGTGAGGACCAGCATCACTTTTCCCCGCTGGCACCTTTGCTGTGGCAGCAAAAGCTGGACGTTTGTCTTTTTTCCTCCGGAGGGCGCCGAAAGTGAAATAGGTGCTTTTGAGGCTAGAGTGCGCAGGAAAGCAGAGAGGGCCAAATTGTGTGGGGCATTTGAAGGGGTTCCAGGAGGCAGTGAGGACCAGCATCACTTTTCCCCGCTGGCACCTTTGCTGTGGCAGCAAAAGCTGGACGTTTGTCTTTTTTGCTCCGGAGGGCGCCGAAAGTGAAAAAAGTTGCTTTTGAGGCTAGAGTGCGCAGGAAAGCAGAGAGGGCCAAAATTGTCTGGGGCATTTGAAGGGGTTCCAGGAGGCAGTGAGGACCAGCATCACTTTTCCCCGCTGGCACCTTTGCTGTGGCAGCAAAAGCTGGACGTTTGTCTTTTTTCCTCTGGGGGGCGCCGAAAGTGAAAACCGGTGTTTTTGAGGCTAGAGTGCACAGGAAAGCAGAGAGGCCAAATTGGTCTGGGGCATTTGAAGGGGTTCCAGGAGGCAGTGAGGACCAGCATCACTTTCCCCGCTGGCACCTTTGCTGTGGCAGCAAAAGCTGGACGTTTGTCTTTTTGCTCCAAACAGCGCTGAAAGTGAAAACCGGTGTTTTTGAGGCTAGAGTGCGCAGGAAAGCAGAGAGGGCCAAATTGTCTGGGGCATTTGAAGGGGTTCCAGGAGGCAGTGAGGACCAGCATCACTTTTCCCCGCTGGCACCTTTGCTGTGGCAGCAAAAGCTGGACGTTTGTCTTTTTTTCCTCTGGGGGGCGCCGAAAGTGAAAAAAGGTGCTTTTGAGGCTAGAGTGCGCAGGAAAGCAGAGAGGGCCAAATTGTCTGGGGCATTTGAAGGGGTTCCAGGGAGGCAGTGAGGACCAGCATCACTTTTCCCCGCTGGCACCTTTGCTGTGGCAGCAAAAGCTGGACGTTTGTCTTTTTTCCTCTGGGGGGCGCCGAAAGTGAAAAAAGGTGCTTTTGAGGCTAGAGTGCGCAGGAAAGCAGAGAGGGCCAAATTGTCTGGGGCATTTGAAGGGGTTCCAGGAGGCAGTGAGGACCAGCATCACTTTTCCCCGCTGGCACCTTTGCTGTGGCAGCAAAAGCTGGACGTTTGTCTTTTTTCTCCGGAGGGCGCTGATAGTGAAAAAAGGTGCTTTTGAGGCTAGAGTGCGCAGGAAAGCAGAGAGGGCCAAATTGTCTGGGGCATTTGAAGGGGTTCCAGGAGGCAGTGAGGACCAGCATCACTTTTCCCCGCTGGCACCTTTGCTGTGGCAGCAAAAGCTGGACGTTTGTCTTTTTTCCTCTAGGGGGCGCCGAAAGTGAAAAAGGTGCTTTTGAGGCTAGAGTGCGCAGGAAAGCAGAGAGGGCCAAATTGTGTGGGGCATTTGAAGGGGTTCCAGGAGGCAGTGAGGACCAGCATCACTTTTCCCCGCTGGCACCTTTGCTGTGGCAGCAAAAGCTGGACGTTTGTCTTTTTTCCTCTGGGGGGCGCCGAAAGTGAAAAAGGTGTTTTGAGGCTAGAGTGCGCAGGAAAGCAGAGAGGGCCAAATTGTCTGGGGCATTTGAAGGGGTTCCAGGAGGCAGTGAGGACCAGCATCACTTTTCCCCGCTGGCACCTTTGCTGTGGCAGCAAAAGCTGGACGTTTTTTTTTTTCTTCTGGGGGGCGCCGAAAAGTGAAAAAAAGGTGCTTTTGAGGCTAGAGTGCGCAGGAAAGCAGAGAGGGCCAAATTGTCTGGGCATTTGAAGGGGTTCCAGGAGGCAGTGAGGACCAGCATCACTTTTCCCCGCTGGCACCTTTGCTGTGGCAGCAAAAGCTGGACGTTTGTCTTCTTTGCTCCAAACAGAGCTGATAGTGAAAAAAGGTGCTTTTGAGGCTAGAGTGCGCAGGAAAGCAGAGAGGGCCAAATTGTGTGGGGCATTTGAAGGGGTTCCAGGAGGCAGTGAGGACCAACCACACTTTTCCCCGCTGGCACCTTTGCTGTGGCAGCAAAAGCTGGACGTTTGTCTTTTTTTTCCTCTGGGGGGCGCCGAAAGTGAAAAAAGGTGCTTTTGAGGCTAGATTCCGCAGGAAAGCAGAGAGGGCCAAAATTGTCTGGGGCATTTGAAGGGGTTCCAGGAGGCAGTGAGGACCAGCATCACTTTTCCCCGCTGGCACCTTTGCTGTGGCAGCAAAAGCTGGACGTTTGTCTTTTTTCCTCTTGGGGGCGCCGAAAGTGAAAAAAGGTGCTTTTGAGGCTAGAGTGCGCAGGAAAGCAGAGAGGGCCAAATTGTCTGGGGCATTTGGGCACCGCTGTGGCAGCAAAAGCTGGACGTTTGTCTTTTTTTTGCTCCGGAGGGCGCCGAAAGTGAAAAAAGGTGCTTTTGAGGCTAGAGTGCGCAGGAAAGCAGAGAGGGCCAAATTGTCTGGGCATTTGAAGGGGTCCAGGAGGCAGTGAGGACCAGCATGACTTTTCCCCGCTGGCACCTTTGCTGTGGCAGCAAAAGCTGGAATGGGTGCTTTTGAGGCTAGAGTGCGCAGGAAAGCAGAGAGGGCCAAATTGTCTGGGGCATTTGAAGGGTTCTAGGAGGCAGTGAGGACCAGCATGACTTTTCCCCGCTGGCACCTTTGCTGTGGCAGCAAAAGCTGGACGTTTGTCTTTTTTCCTCTGGGGGGCGCCGGAAAGTGAAAAAGGTGCTTTTGAGGCTAGAGTGCGCAGGAAAGCAGAGAGGGCCAAATTGTCTGGGGCATTTGAAGGGGTTCCAGGAGGCAGTGAGGACCAGCATCACTTTTCCCCGCTGGCACCTTTGCTGTGGCAGCAAAAGCTGGACGTTTGTCTTTTTTCCTCCGGACAGGAGGCAGTGAGGACCAGCATCACTTTTCCCCGCTGGCACCTTTGCTGTGGCAGCAAAAGCTGGACGTTTGTCTTTTTTCCTCCGGAGGGCGCTGATAGTGAAAAAAGGTGCTTTTGAGGCTAGAGTGCGCAGGAAAGCAGAGAGGGCCAAATTGTCTGGGGCATTTGAAGGGGTTCCAGGAGGCAGTGAGGACCAGCATCACTTTTCCCCGCTGGCACCTTTGCTGTGGCAGCAAAAGCTGGACGTTTGTCTTTTTTCCTCTGGGGGGCGCCGAAAGTGAAAAAAGGTGCTTTTGAGGCTAGAGTGCGCAGGAAAGCAGAGAGGGCCAAATTGTCTGGGGCATTTGAAGGGGTTCCAGGAGGCAGTGAGGACCAGCATGACTTTTCCCCGCTGGCACCTTTGCTGTGGCAGCAAAAGCTGGACGTTTGTCTTTTTTGCTCCGGAGGGCGCCAAAAGTGAAAAAAGGTGCTTTTGAGGCTAGAGTGCGCAGGAAAGCAGAGAGGGCCAAATTGTCTGGGGCATTTGAAGGGGTTCCAGGAGGCAGTGAGGACCAGCATCACTTTTCCCCGCTGGCACCTTTGCTGTGGCAGCAAAAGCTGGACGTTTTTTTTTTTTCTTCTGGGGGGCGCCGAAAGTGAAAAAAGGTGCTTTTGAGGCTAGAGTGCGCAGGAAAGCAGAGAGGGCCAAATTGTCTGGGGCATTTGAAGGGGTGCCAGGAGGCAGTGAGGACCAGCATCACTTTTCCCCGCTGGCACCTTTGCTGTGGCAGCAAAAGCTGGACGTTTGTCTTTTTTCCTCTGGGGGGCGCCGAAAGTGAAAAAAGGTGCTTTTGAGGCTAGAGTGCGCAGGAAAGCAGAGAGGGCCAAATTGTGTGGGGCATTTGAAGGGGTTCCAGGAGGCAGTGAGGACCAGCATCACTTTTCCCCGCTGGCACCTTTGCTGTGGCAGCAAAAGCTGGACGTTTGTCTTTTTTCCTCCGGAGGGCGCCGAAAGTGAAATAGGTGCTTTTGAGGCTAGAGTGCGCAGGAAAGCAGAGAGGGCCAAATTGTGTGGGGCATTTGAAGGGGTTCCAGGAGGCAGTGAGGACCAGCATCACTTTTCCCCGCTGGCACCTTTGCTGTGGCAGCAAAAGCTGGACGTTTGTCTTTTTTGCTCCGGAGGGCGCCGAAAGTGAAAAAAGGTGCTTTTGAGGCTAGAGTGCGCAGGAAAGCAGAGAGGGCCAAATTGTCTGGGGCATTTGAAGGGGTTCCAGGAGGCAGTGAGGACCAGCATCACTTTTCCCCGCTGGCACCTTTGCTGTGGCAGCAAAAGCTGGACGTTTGTCTTTTTTCCTCTGGGGGGCGCCGAAAGTGAAAACCGGTGTTTTTGAGGCTAGAGTGCGCAGGAAAGCAGAGAGGGCCAAATTGTCTGGGGCATTTGAAGGGGTTCCAGGAGGCAGTGAGGACCAGCATCACTTTTCCCCGCTGGCACCTTTGCTGTGGCAGCAAAAGCTGGACGTTTGTCTTTTTTGCTCCAAACAGCGCTGAAAGTGAAAACCGGTGTTTTTGAGGCTAGAGTGCGCAGGAAAGCAGAGAGGGCCAAATTGTCTGGGGCATTTGACGGGGTTCCAGGAGGCAGTGAGGACCAGCATCACTTTTCCCCGCTGGCACCTTTGCTGTGGCAGCAAAAGCTGGACGTTTGTCTTTTTTCCTCTGGGGGGCGCCGAAAGTGAAAAAAGGTGCTTTTGAGGCTAGAGTGCGCAGGAAAGCAGAGAGGGCCAAATTGTCTGGGGCATTTGAAGGGGTTCCAGGAGGCAGTGAGGACCAGCATCACTTTTCCCCGCTGGCACCTTTGCTGTGGCAGCAAAAGCTGGACGTTTGTCTTTTTTCCTCTGGGGGGCGCCGAAAGTGAAAAAAGGTGCTTTTGAGGCTAGAGTGCGCAGGAAAGCAGAGAGGGCCAAATTGTCTGGGGCATTTGAAGGGGTTCCAGGAGGCAGTGAGGACCAGCATCACTTTTCCCCGCTGGCACCTTTGCTGTGGCAGCAAAAGCTGGACGTTTGTCTTTTTTCCTCTGGGGGGCGCCGAAAGTGAAAAAAGGTGCTTTTGAGGCTAGAGTGCGCAGGAAAGCAGAGAGGGCCAAATTGTCTGGGGCATTTGAAGGGGTTCCAGGAGGCAGTGAGGACCAGCATCACTTTTCCCCGCTGGCACCTTTGCTGTGGCAGCAAAAGCTGGACGTTTGTCTTTTTTCCTCTGGGGGGCGCCGAAAGTGAAAAAAGGTGCTTTTGAGGCTAGAGTGCGCAGGAAAGCAGAGAGGGCCAAATTGTCTGGGGCATTTGAAGGGGTTCCAGGAGGCAGTGAGGACCAGCATGACTTTTCCCCGCTGGCACCTTTGCTGTGGCAGCAAAAGCTGGACGTTTGTCTTTTTTCCTCCGGAGGGCGCCGAAAGTGAAAAAAGGTGCTTTTGAGGCTAGAGTGCGCAGGAAAGCAGAGAGGGCCAAATTGTGTGGGGCATTTGAAGGGGTTCCAGGAGGCAGTGAGGACCAGCATCACTTTTCCCCGCTGGCACCTTTGCTGTGGCAGCAAAAGCTGGACGTTTGTCTTTTTTCCTCTGGGGGGCGCCGAAAGTGAAAACCGGTGTTTTTGAGGCTAGAGTGCGCAGGAAAGCAGAGAGGGCCAAATTGTCTGGGGCATTTGAAGGGGTTCCAGGAGGCAGTGAGGACCAGCATCACTTTTCCCCGCTGGCACCTTTGCTGTGGCAGCAAAAGCTGGACGTTTTTTTTTTTTTCTTCTGGGGGGCGCCGAAAGTGAAAAAAGGTGCTTTTGAGGCTAGAGTGCGCAGGAAAGCAGAGAGGGCCAAATTGTCTGGGGCATTTGAAGGGGTTCTAGGAGGCAGTGAGGACCAGCATCACTTTTCCCCGCTGGCACCTTTGCTGTGGCAGCAAAAGCTGGACGTTTGTCTTCTTTGCTCCAAACAGCGCTGGTAGTGAAAAAAGGTGCTTTTGAGGCTAGAGTGCGCAGGAAAGCAGAGAGGGCCAAATTGTCTGGGGCATTTGAAGGGGTTCCAGGAGGCAGTGAGGACCAACCACACTTTTCCCCGCTGGCACCTTTGCTGTGGCAGCAAAAGCTGGACGTTTGTCTTTTTTCCTCTGGGGGGCGCCGAAAGTGAAAAAAGGTGCTTTTGAGGCTAGAGTGCGCAGGAAAGCAGAGAGGGCCAAATTGTCTGGGGCATTTGAAGGGGTTCCAGGAGGCAGTGAGGACCAGCATCACTTTTCCCCGCTGGCACCTTTGCTGTGGCAGCAAAAGCTGGACGTTTGTCTTTTTTCCTCTGGGGGGCGCCGAAAGTGAAAAAAGGTGCTTTTGAGGCTAGAGTGCGCAGGAAAGCAGAGAGGGCCAAATTGTCTGGGGCATTTGAAGGGGTTCCAGGAGGCAGTGAGGACCAGCATCACTTTTCCCCGCTGGCACCTTTGCTGTGGCAGCAAAAGCTGGACGTTTGTCTTTTTTCCTCCGGAGGGCGCCGAAAGTGAAAAAAGGTGCTTTTGAGGCTAGAGTGCGCAGGAAAGCAGAGAGGGCCAAATTGTCTGGGGCATTTGAAGGGGTTCCAGGAGGCAGTGAGGACCAGCATGACTTTTCCCCGCTGGCACCTTTGCTGTGGCAGCAAAAGCTGGACGTTTGTCTTTTTTCCTCCGGAGGGCGCCGAAAGTGAAAAAAGGTGCTTTTGAGGCTAGAGTGCGCAGGAAAGCAGAGGGCCAAATTGTCTGGGGCATTTGAAGGGGTTCCAGGAGGCAGTGAGGACCAGCATCACTTTTCCCCGCTGGCACCTTTGCTGTGGCAGCAAAAGCTGGACGTTTGTCTTTTTTGCTCCAAACAGCGCTGATAGTGAAAAAAGGTGCTTTTGAGGCTAGAGTGCGCAGGAAAGCAGAGAGGGCCAAATTGTGTGGGGCATTTGAAGGGGTTCCAGGAGGCAGTGAGGACCAGCATCACTTTTCCCCGCTGGCACCTTTGCTGTGGCAGCAAAAGCTGGACGTTTGTCTTTTTTCCTCTGGAGGGCGCCGAAAGTGAAAAAAGGTGCTTTTGAGGCTAGAGTGCGCAGGAAAGCAGAGAGGGCCAAATTGTCTGGGGCATTTGAAGGGGTTCCAGGAGGCAGTGAGGACCAGCATCACTTTTCCCCGCTGGCACCTTTGCTGTGGCAGCAAAAGCTGGACGTTTGTCTTTTTTGCTCCAAACAGCGCTGATAGTGAAAAAAGGTGCTTTTGAGGCTAGAGTGCGCAGGAAAGCAGAGAGGGCCAAATTGTCTGGGGCATTTGAAGGGGTTCCAGGAGGCAGTGAGGACCAACCACACTTTTCCCCGCTGGCACCTTTGCTGTGGCAGCAAAAGCTGGACGTTTGTCTTTTTTCCTCTGGGGGGCGCCGAAAGTGAAAAAAGGTGCTTTTGAGGCTAGAGTGCGCAGGAAAGCAGAGAGGGCCAAATTGTCTGGGGCATTTGAAGGGGTTCCAGGAGGCAGTGAGGACCAGCATGACTTTTCCCCGCTGGCACCTTTGCTGTGGCAGCAAAAGCTGGACGTTTGTCTTTTTTCCTCTGGGGGGCGCCGAAAGTGAAAAAAGGTGCTTTTGAGGCTAGAGTGCGCAGGAAAGCAGAGAGGGCCAAATTGTGTGGGGCATTTGAAGGGGTTCCAGGAGGCAGTGAGGACCAGCATCACTTTTCCCCGCTGGCACCTTTGCTGTGGCAGCAAAAGCTGGACGTTTGTCTTTTTTCCTCCGGAGGGCGCCGAAAGTGAAATAGGTGCTTTTGAGGCTAGAGTGCGCAGGAAAGCAGAGAGGGCCAAATTGTGTGGGGCATTTGAAGGGGTTCCAGGAGGCAGTGAGGACCAGCATCACTTTTCCCCGCTGGCACCTTTGCTGTGGCAGCAAAAGCTGGACGTTTGTCTTTTTTTCTCCGGAGGGCGCCGAAAGTGAAAAAAGGTGCTTTTGAGGCTAGAGTGCGCAGGAAAGCAGAGAGGGCCAAATTGTCTGGGGCATTTGAAGGGGTTCCAGGAGGCAGTGAGGACCAGCATCACTTTTCCCCGCTGGCACCTTTGCTGTGGCAGCAAAAGCTGGACGTTTGTCTTTTTTCCTCTGGGGGGCGCCGAAAGTGAAAACCGGTGTTTTTGAGGCTAGAGTGCACAGGAAAGCAGAGAGGGCCAAATTGTCTGGGGCATTTGAAGGGGTTCCAGGAGGCAGTGAGGACCAGCATCACTTTTCCCCGCTGGCACCTTTGCTGTGGCAGCAAAAGCTGGACGTTTGTCTTTTTTCCTCTGGGGGGCGCCGAAAGTGAAAAAAGGTGCTTTTGAGGCTAGAGTGCGCAGGAAAGCAGAGAGGGCCAAATTGTGTGGGGCATTTGAAGGGGTTCCAGGAGGCAGTGAGGACCAGCATCACTTTTCCCCGCTGGCACCTTTGCTGTGGCAGCAAAAGCTGGACGTTTGTCTTTTTTCCTCCGGAGGGCGCCGAAAGTGAAAAAAGGTGCTTTTGAGGCTAGAGTGCGCAGGAAAGCAGAGAGGGCCAAATTGTCTGGGGCATTTGAAGGGGTTCCAGGAGGCAGTGAGGACCAGCATGACTTTTCCCCGCTGGCACCTTTGCTGTGGCAGCAAAAGCTGGACGTTTGTCTTTTTTCCTCCGGAGGGCGCCGAAAGTGAAAAAAGGTGCTTTTGAGGCTAGAGTGCGCAGGAAAGCAGAGGGCCAAATTGTCTGGGGCATTTGAAGGGGTTCCAGGAGGCAGTGAGGACCAGCATCACTTTTCCCCGCTGGCACCTTTGCTGTGGCAGCAAAAGCTGGACGTTTGTCTTTTTTGCTCCAAACAGCGCTGATAGTGAAAAAAGGTGCTTTTGAGGCTAGAGTGCGCAGGAAAGCAGAGAGGGCCAAATTGTGTGGGGCATTTGAAGGGGTTCCAGGAGGCAGTGAGGACCAGCATCACTTTTCCCCGCTGGCACCTTTGCTGTGGCAGCAAAAGCTGGACGTTTGTCTTTTTTCCTCTGGAGGGCGCCGAAAGTGAAAAAAGGTGCTTTTGAGGCTAGAGTGCGCAGGAAAGCAGAGAGGGCCAAATTGTCTGGGGCATTTGAAGGGGTTCCAGGAGGCAGTGAGGACCAGCATCACTTTTCCCCGCTGGCACCTTTGCTGTGGCAGCAAAAGCTGGACGTTTGTCTTTTTTGCTCCAAACAGCGCTGATAGTGAAAAAAGGTGCTTTTGAGGCTAGAGTGCGCAGGAAAGCAGAGAGGGCCAAATTGTCTGGGGCATTTGAAGGGGTTCCAGGAGGCAGTGAGGACCAACCACACTTTTCCCCGCTGGCACCTTTGCTGTGGCAGCAAAAGCTGGACGTTTGTCTTTTTTCCTCTGGGGGGCGCCGAAAGTGAAAAAAGGTGCTTTTGAGGCTAGAGTGCGCAGGAAAGCAGAGAGGGCCAAATTGTCTGGGGCATTTGAAGGGGTTCCAGGAGGCAGTGAGGACCAGCATCACTTTTCCCCGCTGGCACCTTTGCTGTGGCAGCAAAAGCTGGACGTTTGTCTTTTTTCCTCTGGGGGGCGCCGAAAGTGAAAAAAGGTGCTTTTGAGGCTAGAGTGCGCAGGAAAGCAGAGAGGGCCAAATTGTGTGGGGCATTTGAAGGGGTTCCAGGAGGCAGTGAGGACCAGCATCACTTTTCCCCGCTGGCACCTTTGCTGTGGCAGCAAAAGCTGGACGTTTGTCTTTTTTCCTCCGGAGGGCGCCGAAAGTGAAATAGGTGCTTTTGAGGCTAGAGTGCGCAGGAAAGCAGAGAGGGCCAAATTGTGTGGGGCATTTGAAGGGGTTCCAGGAGGCAGTGAGGACCAGCATCACTTTTCCCCGCTGGCACCTTTGCTGTGGCAGCAAAAGCTGGACGTTTGTCTTTTTTTCTCCGGAGGGCGCCGAAAGTGAAAAAAGGTGCTTTTGAGGCTAGAGTGCGCAGGAAAGCAGAGAGGGCCAAATTGTCTGGGGCATTTGAAGGGGTTCCAGGAGGCAGTGAGGACCAGCATCACTTTTCCCCGCTGGCACCTTTGCTGTGGCAGCAAAAGCTGGACGTTTGTCTTTTTTCCTCTGGGGGGCGCCGAAAGTGAAAACCGGTGTTTTTGAGGCTAGAGTGCACAGGAAAGCAGAGAGGGCCAAATTGTCTGGGGCATTTGAAGGGGTTCCAGGAGGCAGTGAGGACCAGCATCACTTTTCCCCGCTGGCACCTTTGCTGTGGCAGCAAAAGCTGGACGTTTGTCTTTTTTGCTCCAAACAGCGCTGAAAGTGAAAACCGGTGTTTTTGAGGCTAGAGTGCGCAGGAAAGCAGAGAGGGCCAAATTGTCTGGGGCATTTGACGGGGTTCCAGGAGGCAGTGAGGACCAGCATGACTTTTCCCCGCTGGCACCTTTGCTGTGGCAGCAAAAGCTGGACGTTTGTCTTTTTTCCTCTGGGGGGCGCCGAAAGTGAAAAAAGGTGCTTTTGAGGCTAGAGTGCGCAGGAAAGCAGAGAGGGCCAAATTGTCTGGGGCATTTGAAGGGGTTCCAGGAGGCAGTGAGGACCAGCATCACTTTTCCCCGCTGGCACCTTTGCTGTGGCAGCAAAAGCTGGACGTTTGTCTTTTTTCCTCTGGGGGGCGCCGAAAGTGAAAAAAGGTGCTTTTGAGGCTAGAGTGCGCAGGAAAGCAGAGAGGGCCAAATTGTCTGGGGCATTTGAAGGGGTTCCAGGAGGCAGTGAGGACCAGCATCACTTTTCCCCGCTGGCACCTTTGCTGTGGCAGCAAAAGCTGGACGTTTGTCTTTTTTCCTCCGGAGGGCGCTAATAGTGAAAAAAAGGTGCTTTTGAGGCTAGAGTGCGCAGGAAAGCAGAGAGGGCCAAATTGTGTGGGGCATTTGAAGGGGTTCCAGGAGGCAGTGAGGACCAGCATCACTTTTCCCCGCTGGCACCTTTGCTGTGGCAGCAAAAGCTGGACGTTTGTCTTTTTTCCTCTGGGGGGCGCCGAAAGTGAAAAAAGGTGCTTTTGAGGCTAGAGTGCGCAGGAAAGCAGAGAGGGCCAAATTGTCTGGGGCATTTGAAGGGGTTCCAGGAGGCAGTGAGGACCAGCATCACTTTTCCCCGCTGGCACCTTTGCTGTGGCAGCAAAAGCTGGACGTTTGTCTTTTTTCCTCTGGGGGGCGCCGAAAGTGAAAAAAGGTGCTTGTGAGGCTAGAGTGCGCAGGAAAGCAGAGAGGGCCAAATTGTCTGGGGCATTTGAAGGGGTTCTAGGAGGCAGTGAGGACCAGCATCACTTTTCCCCGCTGGCACCTTTGCTGTGGCAGCAAAAGCTGGACGTTTGTCTTCTTTGCTCCAAACAGCGCTGATAGTGAAAAAAGGTGTTTTTGAGGCTAGAGTGCGTAGGAAAGCAGAGAGGGCCAAATTGTCTGGGGCATTTGAAGGGGTTCCAGGAGGCAGTGAGGACCAACCACACTTTTCCCCGCTGGCACCTTTGCTGTGGCAGCAAAAGCTGGACGTTTGTCTTTTTTCCTCTGGGGGGCGCCGAAAGTGAAAAAAGGTGCTTTTGAGGCTAGATTCCGCAGGAAAGCAGAGAGGGCCAAATTGTCTGGGGCATTTGAAGGGGTTCCAGGAGGCAGTGAGGACCAGCATCACTTTTCCCCGCTGGCACCTTTGCTGTGGCAGCAAAAGCTGGACGTTTGTCTTTTTTCCTCTGGGGGGCGCCGAAAGTGAAAAAAGGTGCTTTTGAGGCTAGAGTGCGCAGGAAAGCAGAGAGGGCCAAATTGTCTGGGGCATTTGAAGGGGTTCCAGGAGGCAGTGAGGACCAGCATCACTTTTCCCCGCTGGCACCTTTGCTGTGGCAGCAAAAGCTGGACGTTTGTCTTTTTTGCTCCGGAGGGCGCCGAAAGTGAAAAAAGGTGCTTTTGAGGCTAGAGTGCGCAGGAAAGCAGAGAGGGCCAAATTGTCTGGGGCATTTGAAGGGGTTCCAGGAGGCAGTGAGGACCAGCATGACTTTTCCCCGCTGGCACCTTTGCTGTGGCAGCAAAAGCTGGACGTTTGTCTTTTTTCCTCCGGAGGGCGCCGAAAGTGAAAAAAGGTGCTTTTGAGGCTAGAGTGCGCAGTAAAGCAGAGGGCCAAATTGTCTGGGGCATTTGAAGGGGTTCCAGGAGGCAGTGAGGACCAGCATCACTTTTCCCCGCTGGCACCTTTGCTGTGGCAGCAAAAGCTGGACGTTTGTCTTTTTTGCTCCAAACAGCGCTGATAGTGAAAAAAGGTGCTTTTGAGGCTAGAGTGCGCAGGAAAGCAGAGAGGGCCAAATTGTCTGGGGCATTTGAAGGGGTTCCAGGAGGCAGTGAGGACCAGCATCACTTTTCCCCGCTGGCACCTTTGCTGTGGCAGCAAAAGCTGGACGTTTGTCTTTTTTCCTCTGGGGGGCGCCGAAAGTGAAAACCGGTGCTTTTGAGGCTAGAGTGCGCAGGAAAGCAGAGAGGGCCAAATTGTCTGGGGCATTTGAAGGGGTTCCAGGAGGCAGTGAGGACCAGCATCACTTTTCCCCGCTGGCACCTTTGCTGTGGCAGCAAAAGCTGGACGTTTGTCTTTTTTGCTCCAAACAGCGCTGATAGTGAAAAAAGGTGCTTTTGAGGCTAGAGTGCGCAGGAAAGCAGAGAGGGCCAAATTGTCTGGGGCATTTGAAGGGGTTCCAGGAGGCAGTGAGGACCAACCACACTTTTCCCCGCTGGCACCTTTGCTGTGGCAGCAAAAGCTGGACGTTTGTCTTTTTTCCTCTGGGGGGCGCCGAAAGTGAAAAAAGGTGCTTGTGAGGCTAGAGTGCGCAGGAAAGCAGAGAGGGCCAAATTGTCTGGGGCATTTGAAGGGGTTCCAGGAGGCAGTGAGGACCAGCATCACTTTTCCCCGCTGGCACCTTTGCTGTGGCAGCAAAAGCTGGACGTTTGTCTTTTTTCCTCTGGGGGGCGCCGAAAGTGAAAACCGGTGTTTTTGAGGCTAGAGTGCACAGGAAAGCAGAGAGGGCCAAATTGTCTGGGGCATTTGAAGGGGTTCCAGGAGGCAGTGAGGACCAGCATCACTTTTCCCCGCTGGCACCTTTGCTGTGGCAGCAAAAGCTGGACGTTTGTCTTTTTTGCTCCAAACAGCGCTGAAAGTGAAAACCGGTGTTTTTGAGGCTAGAGTGCGCAGGAAAGCAGAGAGGGCCAAATTGTCTGGGGCATTTGACGGGGTTCCAGGAGGCAGTGAGGACCAGCATCACTTTTCCCCGCTGGCACCTTTGCTGTGGCAGCAAAAGCTGGACGTTTGTCTTTTTTCCTCTGGGGGGCGCCGAAAGTGAAAAAAGGTGCTTTTGAGGCTAGAGTGCGCAGGAAAGCAGAGAGGGCCAAATTGTCTGGGGCATTTGAAGGGGTTCCAGGAGGCAGTGAGGACCAGCATCACTTTTCCCCGCTGGCACCTTTGCTGTGGCAGCAAAAGCTGGACGTTTGTCTTTTTTCCTCTGGGGGGCGCCGAAAGTGAAAAAAGGTGCTTGTGAGGCTAGAGTGCGCAGGAAAGCAGAGAGGGCCAAATTGTCTGGGGCATTTGAAGGGGTTCCAGGAGGCAGTGAGGACCAGCATCACTTTTCCCCGCTGGCACCTTTGCTGTGGCAGCAAAAGCTGGACGTTTTTTTTTTTTCTTCTGGGGGGCGCCGAAAGTGAAAAAAGGTGCTTTTGAGGCTAGAGTGCGCAGGAAAGCAGAGAGGGCCAAATTGTCTGGGGCATTTGAAGGGGTTCCAGGAGGCAGTGAGGACCAGCATGACTTTTCCCCGCTGGCACCTTTGCTGTGGCAGCAAAAGCTGGACGTTTGTCTTTTTTCCTCTGGGGGGCGCCGAAAGTGAAAACCGGTGTTTTTGAGGCTAGAGTGCGCAGGAAAGCAGAGAGGGCCAAATTGTCTGGGGCATTTGAAGGGGTTCCAGGAGGCAGTGAGGACCAGCATCACTTTTCCCCGCTGGCACCTTTGCTGTGGCAGCAAAAGCTGGACGTTTGTCTTTTTTCCTCTGGGGGGCGCCGAAAGTGAAAAAAGGTGCTTTTGAGGCTAGAGTGCGCAGGAAAGCAGAGAGGGCCAAATTGTCTGGGGCATTTGAAGGGGTTCCAGGAGGCAGTGAGGACCAGCATCACTTTTCCCCGCTGGCACCTTTGCTGTGGCAGCAAAAGCTGGACGTTTGTCTTTTTTGCTCCAAGCAGCGGTGAAAGTGAAAAAAGGTGCTTTTGAGGCTAGAGTGCGCAGGAAAGCAGAGAGGGCCAAATTGTGTGGGGCATTTGAAGGGGTTCCAGGAGGCAGTGAGGACCAGCATCACTTTTCCCCGCTGGCACCTTTGCTGTGGCAGCAAAAGCTGGACGTTTGTCTTTTTTGCTCCAAGCAGCGGCGAAAGTGAAAAAAGGTGCTTTTGAGGCTAGAGTGCGCAGGAAAGTAGAGAGGGCCAAATTGTCTGGGGCATTTGAAGGGGTTCCAGGAGGCAGTGAGGACCAGCATCACTTTTCCCCGCTGGCACCTTTGCTGTGGCAGCAAAAGCTGGACGTTTGTCTTTTTTCCTCTGGGGGGCGCCGAAAGTGAAAACCGGTGTTTTTGAGGCTAGAGTGCGCAGGAAAGCAGAGAGGGCCAAATTGTCTGGGGCATTTGAAGGGGTTCCAGGAGGCAGTGAGGACCAGCATCACTTTTCCCCGCTGGCACCTTTGCTGTGGCAGCAAAAGCTGGACGTTTGTCTTTTTTGCTCCAAACAGCGCTGATAGTGAAAAAAGGTGCTTTTGAGGCTAGAGTGCGCAGGAAAGCAGAGAGGGCCAAATTGTCTGGGGCATTTGAAGGGGTTCCAGGAGGCAGTGAGGACCAGCATCACTTTTCCCCGCTGGCACCTTTGCTGTGGCAGCAAAAGCTGGACGTTTTTTTTTTTTCTTCTGGGGGGCGCCGAAAGTGAAAAAAGGTGCTTTTGAGGCTAGAGTGCGCAGGAAAGCAGAGAGGGCCAAATTGTCTGGGGCATTTGAAGGGGTTCCAGGAGGCAGTGAGGACCAGCATCACTTTTCCCCGCTGGCACCTTTGCTGTGGCAGCAAAAGCTGGACGTTTGTCTTTTTTCCTCTGGGGGGCGCCGAAAGTGAAAACCGGTGTTTTTGAGGCTAGAGTGCGCAGGAAAGCAGAGAGGGCCAAATTGTCTGGGGCATTTGAAGGGGTTCCAGGAGGCAGTGAGGACCAGCATCACTTTTACCCGCTGGCACCTTTGCTGTGGCAGCAAAAGCTGGACGTTTGTCTTTTTTCCTCTGGGGGGCGCCGAAAGTGAAAAAAGGTGCTTTTGAGGCTAGAGTGCGCAGGAAAGCAGAGAGGGCCAAATTGTCTGGGGCATTTGAAGGGGTTCCAGGAGGCAGTGAGGACCAGCATGACTTTTCCCCGCTGGCACCTTTGCTGTGGCAGCAAAAGCTGGACGTTTGTCTTTTTTCCTCCGGAGGGCGCCGAAAGTGAAAAAAGGTGCTTTTGAGGCTAGAGTGCGCAGGAAAGTAGAGAGGGCCAAATTGTCTGGGGCATTTGAAGGGGTTCCAGGAGGCAGTGAGGACCAGCATCACTTTTCCCCGCTGGCACCTTTGCTGTGGCAGCAAAAGCTGGACGTTTGTCTTTTTTGCTCCGGAGGGCGCCGAAAGTGAAAAAAGGTGCTTTTGAGGCTAGAGTGCGCAGGAAAGCAGAGAGGGCCAAATTGTCTGGGGCATTTGAAGGGGTTCCAGGAGGCAGTGAGGACCAGCATCACTTTTCCCCGCTGGCACCTTTGCTGTGGCAGCAAAAGCTGGACGTTTGTCTTTTTTGCTCCAAACAGCGCTGATAGTGAAAAAAGGTGCTTTTGAGGCTAGAGTGCGCAGGAAAGCAGAGAGGGCCAAATTGTCTGGGGCATTTGAAGGGGTTCCAGGAGGCAGTGAGGACCAACCACACTTTTCCCCGCTGGCACCTTTGCTGTGGCAGCAAAAGCTGGACGTTTGTCTTTTTTCCTCTGGGGGGCGCCGAAAGTGAAAAAAGGTGCTTGTGAGGCTAGAGTGCGCAGGAAAGCAGAGAGGGCCAAATTGTCTGGGGCATTTGAAGGGGTTCCAGGAGGCAGTGAGGACCAGCATCACTTTTCCCCGCTGGCACCTTTGCTGTGGCAGCAAAAGCTGGACGTTTGTCTTTTTTCCTCTGGGGGGCGCCGAAAGTGAAAAAAGGTGCTTTTGAGGCTAGAGTGCGCAGGAAAGCAGAGAGGGCCAAATTGTCTGGGGCATTTGAAGGGGTTCCAGGAGGCAGTGAGGACCAGCATCACTTTTCCCCGCTGGCACCTTTGCTGTGGCAGCAAAAGCTGGACGTTTGTCTTTTTTCCTCTGGGGGGCGCCGAAAGTGAAAACCGGTGTTTTTGAGGCTAGAGTGCGCAGGAAAGCAGAGAGGGCCAAATTGTCTGGGGCATTTGAAGGGGTTCCAGGAGGCAGTGAGGACCAGCATCACTTTTCCCCGCTGGCACCTTTGCTGTGGCAGCAAAAGCTGGACGTTTGTCTTTTTTGCTCCAAACAGCGCTGATAGTGAAAAAAGGTGCTTTTGAGGCTAGAGTGCGCAGGAAAGCAGAGAGGGCCAAATTGTCTGGGGCATTTGAAGGTGTTCCAGGAGGCAGTGAGGACCAACCACACTTTTCCCCGCTGGCACCTTTGCTGTGGCAGCAAAAGCTGGACGTTTGTCTTTTTTCCTCTGGGGGGCGCCGAAAGTGAAAAAAGGTGCTTGTGAGGCTAGAGTGCGCAGGAAAGCAGAGAGGGCCAAATTGTCTGGGGCATTTGAAGGGGTTCCAGGAGGCAGTGAGGACCAGCATCACTTTTCCCCGCTGGCACCTTTGCTGTGGCAGCAAAAGCTGGACGTTTGTCTTTTTTCCTCTGGGGGGCGCCGAAAGTGAAAACCGGTGTTTTTGAGGCTAGAGTGCACAGGAAAGCAGAGAGGGCCAAATTGTCTGGGGCATTTGAAGGGGTTCCAGGAGGCAGTGAGGACCAGCATCACTTTTCCCCGCTGGCACCTTTGCTGTGGCAGCAAAAGCTGGACGTTTGTCTTTTTTGCTCCAAACAGCGCTGATAGTGAAAACCGGTGTTTTTGAGGCTAGAGTGCGCAGGAAAGCAGAGAGGGCCAAATTGTCTGGGGCATTTGACGGGGTTCCAGGAGGCAGTGAGGACCAGCATCACTTTTCCCCGCTGGCACCTTTGCTGTGGCAGCAAAAGCTGGACGTTTGTCTTTTTTCCTCTGGGGGGCGCCGAAAGTGAAAAAAGGTGCTTTTGAGGCTAGAGTGCGCAGGAAAGCAGAGAGGGCCAAATTGTCTGGGGCATTTGAAGGGGTTCCAGGAGGCAGTGAGGACCAGCATCACTTTTCCCCGCTGGCACCTTTGCTGTGGCAGCAAAAGCTGGACGTTTGTCTTTTTTCCTCTGGGGGGCGCCGAAAGTGAAAAAAGGTGCTTTTGAGGCTAGAGTGCGCAGGAAAGCAGAGAGGGCCAAATTGTCTGGGGCATTTGAAGGGGTTCCAGGAGGCAGTGAGGACCAGCATCACTTTTCCCCGCTGGCACCTTTGCTGTGGCAGCAAAAGATGGACGTTTTTTTTTTTTCTTCTGGGGGGCGCCGAAAGTGAAAAAAGGTGCTTTTGAGGCTAGAGTGCGCAGGAAAGCAGAGAGGGCCAAATTGTCTGGGGCATTTGAAGGGGTTCCAGGAGGCAGTGAGGACCAGCATCACTTTTCCCCGCTGGCACCTTTGCTGTGGCAGCAAAAGCTGGACGTTTGTCTTTTTTCCTCTGGGGGGCGCCGAAAGTGAAAACCGGTGTTTTTGAGGCTAGAGTGCGCAGGAAAGCAGAGAGGGGCCAAATTGTCTGGGGCATTTGAAGGGGTTCCAGGAGGCAGTGAGGACCAGCATCACTTTTCCCCGCTGGCACCTTTGCTGTGGCAGCAAAAGCTGGACGTTTGTCTTTTTTCCTCTGGGGGGCGCCGAAAGTGAAAAAAGGTGCTTTTGAGGCTAGAGTGCGCAGGAAAGCAGAGAGGGCCAAATTGTCTGGGGCATTTGAAGGGGTTCCAGGAGGCAGTGAGGACCAGCATCACTTTTCCCCGCTGGCACCTTTGCTGTGGCAGCAAAAGCTGGACGTTTGTCTTTTTTGCTCCAAGCAGCGGTGAAAGTGAAAAAAGGTGCTTTTGAGGCTAGAGTGCGCAGGAAAGCAGAGAGGGCCAAATTGTGTGGGGCATTTGAAGGGGTTCCAGGAGGCAGTGAGGACCAGCATAACTTTTCCCCGCTGGCACCTTTGCTGTGGCAGCAAAAGCTGGACGTTTTTTTTTTTTCTTCTGGGGGGCGCCGAAAGTGAAAAAAGGTGCTTTTGAGGCTAGAGTGCGCAGGAAAGCAGAGAGGGCCAAATTGTCTGGGGCATTTGAAGGGGTTCCAGGAGGCAGTGAGGACCAGCATGACTTTTCCCCGCTGGCACCTTTGCTGTGGCAGCAAAAGCTGGACGTTTGTCTTTTTTCCTCTGGGGGGCGCCGAAAGTGAAAACCGGTGTTTTTGAGGCTAGAGTGCGCAGGAAAGCAGAGAGGGCCAAATTGTCTGGGGCATTTGAAGGGGTTCCAGGAGGCAGTGAGGACCAGCATCACTTTTCCCCGCTGGCACCTTTGCTGTGGCAGCAAAAGCTGGACGTTTGTCTTTTTTCCTCTGGGGGGCGCCGAAAGTGAAAAAAGGTGCTTTTGAGGCTAGAGTGCGCAGGAAAGCAGAGAGGGCCAAATTGTCTGGGGCATTTGAAGGGGTTCCAGGAGGCAGTGAGGACCAGCATCACTTTTCCCCGCTGGCACCTTTGCTGTGGCAGCAAAAGCTGGACGTTTGTCTTTTTTGCTCCAAGCAGCGGTGAAAGTGAAAAAAGGTGCTTTTGAGGCTAGAGTGCGCAGGAAAGCAGAGAGGGCCAAATTGTCTGGGGCATTTGAAGGGGTTCCAGGAGGCAGTGAGGACCAGCATCACTTTTCCCCGCTGGCACCTTTGCTGTGGCAGCAAAAGCTGGACGTTTGTCTTTTTTGCTCCAAGCAGCGGCGAAAGTGAAAAAAGGTGCTTTTGAGGCTAGAGTGCGCAGGAAAGTAGAGAGGGCCAAATTGTCTGGGGCATTTGAAGGGGTTCCAGGAGGCAGTGAGGACCAGCATCACTTTTCCCCGCTGGCACCTTTGCTGTGGCAGCAAAAGCTGGACGTTTGTCTTTTTTCCTCTGGGGGGCGCCGAAAGTGAAAACCGGTGTTTTTGAGGCTAGAGTGCGCAGGAAAGCAGAGAGGGCCAAATTGTCTGGGGCATTTGAAGGGGTTCCAGGAGGCAGTGAGGACCAGCATCACTTTTCCCCGCTGGCACCTTTGCTGTGGCAGCAAAAGCTGGACGTTTTTTTTTTTTTCTTCTGGGGGGCGCCGAAAGTGAAAAAAGGTGCTTTTGAGGCTAGAGTGCGCAGGAAAGCAGAGAGGGCCAAATTGTGTGGGGCATTTGAAGGGGTTCCAGGAGGCAGTGAGGACCAGCATCACTTTTCCCCGCTGGCACCTTTGCTGTGGCAGCAAAAGCTGGACGTTTGTCTTTTTTCCTCTGGGGGGCGCCGAAAGTGAAAACCGGTGTTTTTGAGGCTAGAGTGCGCAGGAAAGCAGAGAGGGCCAAATTGTCTGGGGCATTTGAAGGGGTTCCAGGAGGCAGTGAGGACCAGCATCACTTTTCCCCGCTGGCACCTTTGCTGTGGCAGCAAAAGCTGGACGTTTGTCTTTTTTCCTCTGGGGGGCGCCGAAAGTGAAAAAAGGTGCTTTTGAGGCTAGAGTGCGCAGGAAAGTAGAGAGGGCCAAATTGTCTGGGGCATTTGAAGGGGTTCCAGGAGGCAGTGAGGACCAGCATCACTTTTCCCCGCTGGCACCTTTGCTGTGGCAGCAAAAGCTGGACGTTTGTCTTTTTTCCTCTGGGGGGCGCCGAAAGTGAAATAGGTGCTTTTGAGGCTAGAGTGCGCAGGAAAGCAGAGAGGGCCAAATTGTCTGGGGCATTTGAAGGGGTTCCAGGAGGCAGTGAGGACCAGCATCACTTTTCCCCGCTGGCACCTTTGCTGTGGCAGCAAAAGCTGGACGTTTGTCTTTTTTCCTCCGGAGGGCGCCGAAAGTGAAAAAAGGTGCTTTTGAGGCTAGAGTGCGCAGGAAAGCAGAGAGGGCCAAATTGTCTGGGGCATTTGAAGGGGTTCCAGGAGGCAGTGAGGACCAGCATCACTTTTCCCCGCTGGCACCTTTGCTGTGGCAGCAAAAGCTGGACGTTTGTCTTTTTTCTTCCGGGGTGCGCCGAAAGTGAAAACCGGTGTTTTTGAGGCTAGAGTGCGCAGGAAAGCAGAGAGGGCCAAATTGTCTGGGGCATTTGAAGGGGTTCCAGGAGGCAGTGAGGACCAGCATCACTTTTCCCCGCTGGCACCTTTGCTGTGGCAGCAAAAGCTGGACGTTTGTCTTTTTTGCTCCGGAGGGCGCCGAAAGTGAAAACCGGTGTTTTTGAGGCTAGAGTGCGCAGGAAAGCAGAGAGGGCCAAATTGTCTGGGGCATTTGAAGGGGTTCCAGGAGGCAGTGAGGACCAGCATCACTTTTCCCCGCTGGCACCTTTGCTGTGGCAGCAAAAGCTGGACGTTTGTCTTTTTTGCTCCAAACAGCGCTGAAAGTGAAAACCGGTGTTTTTGAGGCTAGAGTGCGCAGGAAAGCAGAGAGGGCCAAATTGTCTGGGGCATTTGACGGGGTTCCAGGAGGCAGTGAGGACCAGCATCACTTTTCCCCGCTGGCACCTTTGCTGTGGCAGCAAAAGCTGGACGTTTGTCTTTTTTCCTCTGGGGGGCGCCGAAAGTGAAAACCGGTGTTTTTGAGGCTAGAGTGCGCAGGAAAGCAGAGAGGGCCAAATTGTCTGGGGCATTTGAAGGGGTTCCAGGAGGCAGTGAGGACCAGCATCACTTTTCCCCGCTGGCACCTTTGCTGTGGCAGCAAAAGCTGGACGTTTGTCTTTTTTCCTCTGGGGGGCGCCGAAAGTGAAAAAAGGTGCTTTTGAGGCTAGAGTGCGCAGGAAAGCAGAGAGGGCCAAATTGTCTGGGGCATTTGAAGGGGTTCCAGGAGGCAGTGAGGACCAGCATCACTTTTCCCCGCTGGCACCTTTGCTGTGGCAGCAAAAGCTGGACGTTTGTCTTTTTTCCTCCGGAGGGCGCTGATAGTGAAAAAAAGGTGTTTTTGAGGCTAGAGTGCGCAGGAAAGCAGAGAGGGCCAAATTGTCTGGGGCATTTGAAGGGGTTCCAGGAGGCAGTGAGGACCAGCATCACTTTTCCCCGCTGGCACCTTTGCTGTGGCAGCAAAAGCTGGACGTTTGTCTTTTTTCCTCTGGGGGGCGCCGAAAGTGAAAACCGGTGTTTTTGAGGCTAGAGTGCGCAGGAAAGCAGAGAGGGCCAAATTGTCTGGGGCATTTGAAGGGGTTCCAGGAGGCAGTGAGGACCAGCATCACTTTTCCCCGCTGGCACCTTTGCTGTGGCAGCAAAAAGCTGGACGTTTGTCTTTTTTGCTCCAAACAGCGCTGATAGTGAAAAAAGGTGCTTTTGAGGCTAGAGTGCGCAGGAAAGCAGAGAGGGCCAAATTGTCTGGGGCATTTGAAGGGGTTCCAGGAGGCAGTGAGGACCAACCACACTTTTCCCCGCTGGCACCTTTGCTGTGGCAGCAAAAGCTGGACGTTTGTCTTTTTTCCTCTGGGGGCGCCGAAAGTGAAAAAAGGTGCTTTTGAGGCTAGAGTGCGCAGGAAAGCAGAGAGGGCCAAATTGTCTGGGGCATTTGAAGGGGTTCCAGGAGGCAGTGAGGACCAGCATCACTTTTCCCCGCTGGCACCTTTGCTGTGGCAGCAAAAGCTGGACGTTTGTCTTTTTTCCTCCGGAGGGCGCCAAAAGTGAAAAAAGGTGCTTTTGAGGCTAGAGTGCGCAGGAAAGCAGAGAGGGCCAAATTGTCTGGGGCATTTGAAGGGTTCCAGGAGGCAGTGAGGACCAGCATCACTTTTCCCCGCTGGCACCTTTGCTGTGGCAGCAAAAGCTGGACGTTTTTTTTTTTTCTTCTGGGGGGCGCCGAAAGTGAAAAAAGGTGCTTTTGAGGCTAGAGTGCGCAGGAAAGCAGAGAGGGCCAAATTGTCTGGGGCATTTGAAGGGGTTCCAGGAGGCAGTGAGGACCAGCATCACTTTTCCCCGCTGGCACCTTTGCTGTGGCAGCAAAAGCTGGACGTTTGTCTTTTTTCCTCTGGGGGGCGCCGAAAGTGAAAACCGGTGTTTTTGAGGCTAGAGTGCGCAGGAAAGCAGAGAGGGCCAAATTGTCTGGGGCATTTGAAGGGGTTCCAGGAGGCAGTGAGGACCAGCATCACTTTTCCCCGCTGGCACCTTTGCTGTGGCAGCAAAAGCTGGACGTTTGTCTTTTTTCCTCTGGGGGGCGCCGAAAGTGAAAACCGGTGTTTTTGAGGCTAGAGTGCGCAGGAAAGCAGAGAGGGCCAAATTGTCTGGGGCATTTGAAGGGGTTCCAGGAGGCAGTGAGGACCAGCATCACTTTTCCCCGCTGGCACCTTTGCTGTGGCAGCAAAAGCTGGACGTTTGTCTTTTTTGCTCCAAACAGCGCTGATAGTGAAAAAAGGTGCTTTTGAGGCTAGAGTGCGCAGGAAAGCAGAGAGGGCCAAATTGTCTGGGGCATTTGAAGGGGTTCCAGGAGGCAGTGAGGACCAACCACACTTTTCCCCGCTGGCACCTTTGCTGTGGCAGCAAAAGCTGGACGTTTGTCTTTTTTCCTCTGGGGGGCGCCGAAAGTGAAAAAAGGTGCTTTTGAGGCTAGAGTGCGCAGGAAAGCAGAGAGGGCCAAATTGTCTGGGGCATTTGAAGGGGTTCCAGGAGGCAGTGAGGACCAGCATCACTTTTCCCCGCTGGCACCTTTGCTGTGGCAGCAAAAGCTGGACGTTTGTCTTTTTTCCTCCGGAGGGCGCCAAAAGTGAAAAAAGGTGCTTTTGAGGCTAGAGTGCGCAGGAAAGCAGAGAGGGCCAAATTGTCTGGGGCATTTGAAGGGGTTCCAGGAGGCAGTGAGGACCAGCATCACTTTTCCCCGCTGGCACCTTTGCTGTGGCAGCAAAAGCTGGACGTTTTTTTTTTTTCTTCTGGGGGGCGCCGAAAGTGAAAAAAGGTGCTTTTGAGGCTAGAGTGCGCAGGAAAGCAGAGAGGGCCAAATTGTCTGGGGCATTTGAAGGGGTTCCAGGAGGCAGTGAGGACCAGCATCACTTTTCCCCGCTGGCACCTTTGCTGTGGCAGCAAAAGCTGGACGTTTGTCTTTTTTTCCTCTGGGGGGCGCCGAAAGTGAAAACCGGTGTTTTTGAGGCTAGAGTGCGCAGGAAAGCAGAGAGGGCCAAATTGTCTGGGGCATTTGAAGGGGTTCCAGGAGGCAGTGAGGACCAGCATCACTTTTCCCCGCTGGCACCTTTGCTGTGGCAGCAAAAGCTGGACGTTTGTCTTTTTTCCTCTGGGGGGCGCCGAAAGTGAAAACCGGTGTTTTTGAGGCTAGAGTGCGCAGGAAAGCAGAGAGGGCCAAATTGTCTGGGGCATTTGAAGGGGTTCCAGGAGGCAGTGAGGACCAGCATCACTTTTCCCCGCTGGCACCTTTGCTGTGCCAGCAAAAGCTGGACGTTTGTCTTTTTTCCTCCGGAGGGCGCCGAAAGTGAAAAAAGGTGCTTTTGAGGCTAGAGTGCGCAGGAAAGTAGAGAGGGCCAAATTGTCTGGGGCATTTGAAGGGGTTCCAGGAGGCAGTGAGGACCAGCATCACTTTTCCCCGCTGGCACCTTTGCTGTGGCAGCAAAAGCTGGACGTTTGTCTTTTTTCCTCTGGGGGGCGCCGAAAGTGAAATAGGTGCTTTTGAGGCTAGAGTGCGCAGGAAAGCAGAGAGGGCCAAATTGTCTGGGGCATTTGAAGGGGTTCCAGGAGGCAGTGAGGACCAGCATCACTTTTCCCCGCTGGCACCTTTGCTGTGGCAGCAAAAGCTGGACGTTTGTCTTTTTTCCTCTGGGGGGCGCCGAAAGTGAAAAAAGGTGCTTTTGAGGCTAGAGTGCGCAGGAAAGCAGAGAGGGCCAAATTGTCTGGGGCATTTGAAGGGGTTCCAGGAGGCAGTGAGGACCAGCATCACTTTTCCCCGCTGGCACCTTTGCTGTGGCAGCAAAAGCTGGACGTTTGTCTTTTTTGCTCCGGAGGGCGCTGATAGTGAAAAAAGGTGCTTTTGAGGCTAGAGTGCGCAGGAAAGCAGAGAGGGCCAAATTGTCTGGGGCATTTGAAGGGGTTCCAGGAGGCAGTGAGGACCAGCATCACTTTTCCCCGCTGGCACCTTTGCTGTGGCAGCAAAAGCTGGACGTTTTTTTTTTTCTTCTGGGGGGCGCCGAAGTGAAAAAAGGTGCTTTTGAGGCTAGAGTGCGCAGGAAAGCAGAGAGGGCCAAATTGTCTGGGGCATTTGAAGGGGTTCCAGGAGGCAGTGAGGACCAGCATCACTTTTCCCCGCTGGCACCTTTGCTGTGGCAGCAAAAGCTGGACGTTTGTCTTTTTTCCTCTGGGGGGCGCCGAAAGTGAAAAAAGGTGCTTTTGAGGCTAGAGTGCGCAGGAAAGCAGAGAGGGCCAAATTGTCTGGGGCATTTGAAGGGGTTCCAGGAGGCAGTGAGGACCAGCATCACTTTTCCCCGCTGGCACCTTTGCTGTGGCAGCAAAAGCTGGACGTTTGTCTTTTTTCCTCTGGGGGGCGCCGAAAGTGAAAAAAGGTGTTTTTGAGGCTAGAGTGCGCAGGAAAGCAGAGAGGGCCAAATTGTCTGGGGCATTTGAAGGGGTTCCAGGAGGCAGTGAGGACCAGCATGACTTTTCCCCGCTGGCACCTTTGCTGTGGCAGCAAAAGCTGGACGTTTGTCTTTTTTCCTCTGGGGGGCGCCGAAAGTGAAAAAAGGTGCTTTTGAGGCTAGAGTGCGCAGGAAAGCAGAGAGGGCCAAATTGTCTGGGGCATTTGAAGGGTTCCAGGAGGCAGTGAGGACCAGCATCACTTTTCCCCGCTGGCACCTTTGCTGTGGCAGCAAAAGCTGGACGTTTGTCTTTTTTCCTCTGGGGGGCGCCGAAAGTGAAATAGGTGCTTTTGAGGCTAGAGTGCGCAGGAAAGCAGAGAGGGCCAAATTGTCTGGGGCATTTGAAGGGGTTCCAGGAGGCAGTGAGGACCAGCATCACTTTTCCCCGCTGGCACCTTTGCTGTGGCAGCAAAAGCTGGACGTTTGTCTTTTTTCCTCCGGAGGGCGCCGAAAGTGAAAAAAGGTGCTTTTGAGGCTAGAGTGCGCAGGAAAGCAGAGAGGGCCAAATTGTCTGGGGCATTTGAAGGGGTTCCAGGAGGCAGTGAGGACCAGCATCACTTTTCCCCGCTGGCACCTTTGCTGTGGCAGCAAAAGCTGGACGTTTGTCTTTTTTCCTCCGGGGTGCGCCGAAAGTGAAAACCGGTGTTTTTGAGGCTAGAGTGCGCAGGAAAGCAGAGAGGGCCAAATTGTCTGGGGCATTTGAAGGGGTTCCAGGAGGCAGTGAGGACCAGCATCACTTTTCCCCGCTGGCACCTTTGCTGTGGCAGCAAAAGCTGGACGTTTGTCTTTTTTGCTCCAAACAGCGCTGAAAGTGAAAACCGGTGTTTTTGAGGCTAGAGTGCGCAGGAAAGCAGAGAGGGCCAAATTGTCTGGGGCATTTGAAGGGGTTCCAGGAGGCAGTGAGGACCAACCACACTTTTCCCCGCTGGCACCTTTGCTGTGGCAGCAAAAGCTGGACGTTTGTCTTTTTTCCTCTGGGGGGCGCCGAAAGTGAAAAAAGGTGCTTTTGAGGCTAGAGTGCGCAGGAAAGCAGAGAGGGCCAAATTGTCTGGGGCATTTGAAGGGGTTCCAGGAGGCAGTGAGGACCAGCATCACTTTTCCCCGCTGGCACCTTTGCTGTGGCAGCAAAAGCTGGACGTTTGTCTTTTTTCCTCCGGAGGGCGCCAAAAGTGAAAAAAGGTGCTTTTGAGGCTAGAGTGCGCAGGAAAGCAGAGAGGGCCAAATTGTCTGGGGCATTTGAAGGGGTTCCAGGAGGCAGTGAGGACCAGCATCACTTTTCCCCGCTGGCACCTTTGCTGTGGCAGCAAAAGCTGGACGTTTTTTTTTTTTCTTCTGGGGGGCGCCGAAAGTGAAAAAAGGTGCTTTTGAGGCTAGAGTGCGCAGGAAAGCAGAGAGGGCCAAATTGTCTGGGGCATTTGAAGGGGTTCCAGGAGGCAGTGAGGACCAGCATCACTTTTCCCCGCTGGCACCTTTGCTGTGGCAGCAAAAGCTGGACGTTTGTCTTTTTTCCTCTGGGGGGCGCCGAAAGTGAAAACCGGTGTTTTTGAGGCTAGAGTGCGCAGGAAAGCAGAGAGGGCCAAATTGTCTGGGGCATTTGAAGGGGTTCCAGGAGGCAGTGAGGACCAGCATCACTTTTCCCCGCTGGCACCTTTGCTGTGGCAGCAAAAGCTGGACGTTTGTCTTTTTTCCTCTGGGGGGCGCCGAAAGTGAAAACCGGTGTTTTTGAGGCTAGAGTGCGCAGGAAAGCAGAGAGGGCCAAATTGTCTGGGGCATTTGAAGGGGTTCCAGGAGGCAGTGAGGACCAGCATCACTTTTCCCCGCTGGCACCTTTGCTGTGCCAGCAAAAGCTGGACGTTTGTCTTTTTTCCTCCGGAGGGCGCCGAAAGTGAAAAAAGGTGCTTTTGAGGCTAGAGTGCGCAGGAAAGTAGAGAGGGCCAAATTGTCTGGGGCATTTGAAGGGGTTCCAGGAGGCAGTGAGGACCAGCATCACTTTTCCCCGCTGGCACCTTTGCTGTGGCAGCAAAAGCTGGACGTTTGTCTTTTTTCCTCTGGGGGGCGCCGAAAGTGAAATAGGTGCTTTTGAGGCTAGAGTGCGCAGGAAAGCAGAGAGGGCCAAATTGTCTGGGGCATTTGAAGGGGTTCCAGGAGGCAGTGAGGACCAGCATCACTTTTCCCCGCTGGCACCTTTGCTGTGGCAGCAAAAGCTGGACGTTTGTCTTTTTTGCTCCGGAGGGCGCTGATAGTGAAAAAAGGTGCTTTTGAGGCTAGAGTGCGCAGGAAAGCAGAGAGGGCCAAATTGTCTGGGGCATTTGAAGGGGTTCCAGGAGGCAGTGAGGACCAGCATCACTTTTCCCCGCTGGCACCTTTGCTGTGGCAGCAAAAGCTGGACGTTTTTTTTTTTTCTTCTGGGGGGCGCCGAAAGTGAAAAAAGGTGCTTTTGAGGCTAGAGTGCGCAGGAAAGCAGAGAGGGCCAAATTGTCTGGGGCATTTGAAGGGGTTCCAGGAGGCAGTGAGGACCAGCATCACTTTTCCCCGCTGGCACCTTTGCTGTGGCAGCAAAAGCTGGACGTTTGTCTTTTTTCCTCTGGGGGGCGCCGAAAGTGAAAAAAGGTGCTTTTGAGGCTAGAGTGCGCAGGAAAGCAGAGAGGGCCAAATTGTCTGGGGCATTTGAAGGGGTTCCAGGAGGCAGTGAGGACCAGCATCACTTTTCCCCGCTGGCACCTTTGCTGTGGCAGCAAAAGCTGGACGTTTGTCTTTTTTCCTCTGGGGGGCGCCGAAAGTGAAAAAAGGTGTTTTTGAGGCTAGAGTGCGCAGGAAAGCAGAGAGGGCCAAATTGTCTGGGGCATTTGAAGGGGTTCCAGGAGGCAGTGAGGACCAGCATGACTTTTCCCCGCTGGCACCTTTGCTGTGGCAGCAAAAGCTGGACGTTTGTCTTTTTTCCTCTGGGGGGCGCCGAAAGTGAAAAAAGGTGCTTTTGAGGCTAGAGTGCGCAGGAAAGCAGAGAGGGCCAAATTGTCTGGGGCATTTGAAGGGGTTCCAGGAGGCAGTGAGGACCAGCATCACTTTTCCCCGCTGGCACCTTTGCTGTGGCAGCAAAAGCTGGACGTTTGTCTTTTTTCCTCTGGGGGGCGCCGAAAGTGAAATAGGTGCTTTTGAGGCTAGAGTGCGCAGGAAAGCAGAGAGGGCCAAATTGTCTGGGGCATTTGAAGGGGTTCCAGGAGGCAGTGAGGACCAGCATCACTTTTCCCCGCTGGCACCTTTGCTGTGGCAGCAAAAGCTGGACGTTTGTCTTTTTTCCTCCGGAGGGCGCCGAAAGTGAAAAAAGGTGCTTTTGAGGCTAGAGTGCGCAGGAAAGCAGAGAGGGCCAAATTGTCTGGGGCATTTGAAGGGGTTCCAGGAGGCAGTGAGGACCAGCATGACTTTTCCCCGCTGGCACCTTTGCTGTGGCAGCAAAAGCTGGACGTTTGTCTTTTTTCCTCCGGGGTGCGCCGAAAGTGAAAACCGGTGTTTTTGAGGCTAGAGTGCGCAGGAAAGCAGAGAGGGCCAAATTGTCTGGGGCATTTGAAGGGGTTCCAGGAGGCAGTGAGGACCAGCATCACTTTTCCCCGCTGGCACCTTTGCTGTGGCAGCAAAAGCTGGACGTTTGTCTTTTTTGCTCCAAACAGCGCTGAAAGTGAAAACCGGTGTTTTTGAGGCTAGAGTGCGCAGGAAAGCAGAGAGGGCCAAATTGTCTGGGGCATTTGAAGGGGTTCCAGGAGGCAGTGAGGACCAGCATCACTTTTCCCCGCTGGCACCTTTGCTGTGGCAGCAAAAGCTGGACTTTTTTTTTTTTTGCTCCGGAGGGCGCCGAAAGTGAAAAAAGGTGCTTTTGAGGCTAGAGTGCGCAGGAAAGCAGAGAGGGCCAAATTGTCTGGGGCATTTGAAGGGGTTCCAGGAGGCAGTGAGGACCAGCATCACTTTTCCCCGCTGGCACCTTTGCTGTGGCAGCAAAAGCTGGACGTTTGTCTTTTTTCCTCTGGGGGGCGCCGAAAGTGAAAAAAGGTGCTTTTGAGGCTAGAGTGCGCAGGAAAGCAGAGAGGGCCAAATTGTCTGGGGCATTTGAAGGGGTTCCAGGAGGCAGTGAGGACCAGCATGACTTTTCCCCGCTGGCACCTTTGCTGTGGCAGCAAAAGCTGGACGTTTGTCTTTTTTCCTCTGGGGGGCGCCGAAAGTGAAAAAAGGTGCTTTTGAGGCTAGAGTGCGCAGGAAAGTAGAGAGGGCCAAATTGTCTGGGGCATTTGAAGGGGTTCCAGGAGGCAGTGAGGACCAGCATCACTTTTCCCCGCTGGCACCTTTGCTGTGGCAGCAAAAGCTGGACGTTTGTCTTTTTTCCTCTGGGGGGCGCCGAAAGTGAAATAGGTGCTTTTGAGGCTAGAGTGCGCAGGAAAGCAGAGAGGGCCAAATTGTCTGGGGCATTTGAAGGGGTTCCAGGAGGCAGTGAGGACCAGCATGACTTTTCCCCGCTGGCACCTTTGCTGTGGCAGCAAAAGCTGGACGTTTGTCTTTTTTCCTCTGGGGGGCGCCGAAAGTGAAAACCGGTGTTTTTGAGGCTAGAGTGCGCAGGAAAGCAGAGAGGGCCAAATTGTCTGGGGCATTTGAAGGGGTTCCAGGAGGCAGTGAGGACCAGCATCACTTTTCCCCGCTGGCACCTTTGCTGTGGCAGCACAAGCTGGACGTTTGTCTTTTTTGCTCCAAACAGCACTGAAAGTGAAAACCGGTGTTTTTGAGGCTAGAGTGCGCAGGAAAGCAGAGAGGGCCAAATTGTCTGGGGCATTTGACGGGGTTCCAGGAGGCAGTGAGGACCAGCATCACTTTTCCCCGCTGGCACCTTTGCTGTGGCAGCAAAAGCTGGACGTTTGTCTTTTTTCCTCTGGGGGGCGCCGAAAGTGAAAACCGGTGTTTTTGAGGCTAGAGTGCGCAGGAAAGCAGAGAGGGCCAAATTGTCTGGGGCATTTGAAGGGGTTCCAGGAGGCAGTGAGGACCAGCATCACTTTTCCCCGCTGGCACCTTTGCTGTGGCAGCAAAAGCTGGACGTTTGTCTTTTTTCCTCTGGGGGGCGCCGAAAGTGAAAAAAGGTGCTTTTGAGGCTAGAGTGCGCAGGAAAGCAGAGAGGGCCAAATTGTCTGGGGCATTTGAAGGGGTTCCAGGAGGCAGTGAGGACCAGCATCACTTTTCCCCGCTGGCATCTTTGCTGTGCCAGCAAAAGCTGGACGTTTGTCTTTTTTCCTCCGGAGGGCGCCGAAAGTGAAAAAAGGTGCTTTTGAGGCTAGAGTGCGCAGGAAAGTAGAGAGGGCCAAATTGTCTGGGGCATTTGAAGGGGTTCCAGGAGGCAGTGAGGACCAGCATGACTTTTCCCCGCTGGCACCTTTGCTGTGGCAGCAAAAGCTGGACGTTTGTCTTTTTTCCTCTGGGGGGCGCCGAAAGTGAAATAGGTGCTTTTGAGGCTAGAGTGCGCAGGAAAGCAGAGAGGGCCAAATTGTCTGGGGCATTTGAAGGGGTTCCAGGAGGCAGTGAGGACCAGCATCACTTTTCCCCGCTGGCACCTTTGCTGTGGCAGCAAAAGCTGGACGTTTGTCTTTTTTCCTCCGGGGTGCGCCGAAAGTGAAAAAAGGTGCTTTTGAGGCTAGAGTGCGCAGGAAAGCAGAGAGGGCCAAATTGTGTGGGGCATTTGAAGGGGTTCCAGGAGGCAGTGAGGACCAGCATCACTTTTCCCCGCTGGCACCTTTGCTGTGGCAGCAAAAGCTGGACGTTTGTCTTTTTTCCTCTGGGGGGCGCCGAAAGTGAAAACCGGTGTTTTTGAGGCTAGAGTGCGCAGGAAAGCAGAGAGGGCCAAATTGTCTGGGGCATTTGAAGGGGTTCCAGGAGGCAGTGAGGACCAGCATCACTTTTCCCCGCTGGCACCTTTGCTGTGGCAGCAAAAGCTGGACGTTTGTCTTTTTTGCTCCAAACAGCGCTGATAGTGAAAAAAGGTGCTTTTGAGGCTAGAGTGCGCAGGAAAGCAGAGAGGGCCAAATTGTCTGGGGCATTTGAAGGGGTTCCAGGAGGCAGTGAGGACCAGCATCACTTTTCCCCGCTGGCACCTTTGCTGTGGCAGCAAAAGCTGGACGTTTGTCTTTTTTCCTCTGGGGGGCGCCGAAAGTGAAAAAAGGTGCTTTTGAGGCTAGAGTGCGCAGGAAAGCAGAGAGGGCCAAATTGTCTGGGGCATTTGAAGGGGTTCCAGGAGGCAGTGAGGACCAGCATCACTTTTCCCCGCTGGCACCTTTGCTGTGGCAGCAAAAGCTGGACGTTTGTCTTTTTTCCTCCGGAGGGCGCCAAAAGTGAAAAAAGGTGCTTTTGAGGCTAGAGTGCGCAGGAAAGCAGAGAGGGCCAAATTGTCTGGGGCATTTGAAGGGGTTCCAGGAGGCAGTGAGGACCAGCATCACTTTTCCCCGCTGGCACCTTTGCTGTGGCAGCAAAAGCTGGACGTTTTTTTTTTTTCTTCTAGGGGGCGCCGAAAGTGAAAAAAGGTGCTTTTGAGGCTAGAGTGCGCAGGAAAGCAGAGAGGGCCAAATTGTCTGGGGCATTTGAAGGGGTTCCAGGAGGCAGTGAGGACCAGCATCACTTTTCCCCGCTGGCACCTTTGCTGTGGCAGCAAAAGCTGGACGTTTGTCTTTTTTCCTCTGGGGGGCGCCGAAAGTGAAAACCGGTGTTTTTGAGGCTAGAGTGCGCAGGAAAGCAGAGAGGGCCAAATTGTCTGGGGCATTTGAAGGGGTTCCAGGAGGCAGTGAGGACCAGCATCACTTTTCCCCGCTGGCACCTTTGCTGTGGCAGCAAAAGCTGGACGTTTGTCTTTTTTCCTCTGGGGGGCGCCGAAAGTGAAAAAAGGTGCTTTTGAGGCTAGAGTGCGCAGGAAAGCAGAGAGGGCCAAATTGTCTGGGGCATTTGAAGGGGTTCCAGGAGGCAGTGAGGACCAGCATCACTTTTCCCCGCTGGCACCTTTGCTGTGGCAGCAAAAGCTGGACGTTTGTCTTTTTTGCTCCAAGCAGCGGTGAAAGTGAAAAAAGGTGCTTTTGAGGCTAGAGTGCGCAGGAAAGCAGAGAGGGCCAAATTGTCTGGGGCATTTGAAGGGGTTCCAGGAGGCAGTGAGGACCAGCATCACTTTTCCCCGCTGGCACCTTTGCTGTGGCAGCAAAAGCTGGACGTTTGTCTTTTTTGCTCCAAGCAGCGGCGAAAGTGAAAAAAGGTGCTTTTGAGGCTAGAGTGCGCAGGAAAGTAGAGAGGGCCAAATTGTCTGGGGCATTTGAAGGGGTTCCAGGAGGCAGTGAGGACCAGCATCACTTTTCCCCGCTGGCACCTTTGCTGTGGCAGCAAAAGCTGGACGTTTGTCTTTTTTCCTCCGGGGTGCGCCGAAAGTGAAAAAAGGTGTTTTTGAGGCTAGAGTGCGCAGGAAAGCAGAGAGGGCCAAATTGTCTGGGGCATTTGAAAGTGTTCCAGGAGGCAGTGAGGACCAGCATCACTTTTCCCCGCTGGCACCTTTGCTGTGGCAGCAAAAGCTGGACGTTTGTCTTTTTTGCTCCAAACAGCGCTGAAAGTGAAAACCGGTGTTTTTGAGGCTAGAGTGCGCAGGAAAGCAGAGAGGGCCAAATTGTCTGGGGCATTTGACGGGGTTCCAGGAGGCAGTGAGGACCAGCATCACTTTTCCCCGCTGGCACCTTTGCTGTGGCAGCAAAAGCTGGACGTTTGTCTTTTTTCCTCTGGGGGGCGCCGAAAGTGAAAACCGGTGTTTTTGAGGCTAGAGTGCGCAGGAAAGCAGAGAGGGCCAAATTGTCTGGGGCATTTGAAGGGGTTCCAGGAGGCAGTGAGGACCAGCATCACTTTTCCCCGCTGGCACCTTTGCTGTGGCAGCAAAAGCTGGACGTTTGTCTTTTTTCCTCTGGGGGGCGCCGAAAGTGAAAAAAGGTGCTTTTGAGGCTAGAGTGCGCAGGAAAGCAGAGAGGGCCAAATTGTCTGGGGCATTTGAAGGGGTTCCAGGAGGCAGTGAGGACCAGCATCACTTTTCCCCGCTGGCACCTTTGCTGTGGCAGCAAAAGCTGGACGTTTGTCTTTTTTCCTCTGGGGGGCGCCGAAAGTGAAAAAAGGTGCTTTTGAGGCTAGAGTGCGCAGGAAAGTAGAGAGGGCCAAATTGTCTGGGGCATTTGAAGGGGTTCCAGGAGGCAGTGAGGACCAGCATCACTTTTCCCCGCTGGCACCTTTGCTGTGGCAGCAAAAGCTGGACGTTTGTCTTTTTTCCTCTGGGGGGCGCCGAAAGTGAAAAAAGGTGCTTTTGAGGCTAGAGTGCGCAGGAAAGCAGAGAGGGCCAAATTGTCTGGGGCATTTGAAGGGGTTCCAGGAGGCAGTGAGGACCAGCATCACTTTTCCCCGCTGGCACCTTTGCTGTGGCAGCAAAAGCTGGACGTTTGTCTTTTTTCCTCTGGGGGGCGCCGAAAGTGAAAAAAGGTGCTTTTGAGGCTAGAGTGCGCAGGAAAGCAGAGAGGGCCAAATTGTCTGGGGCATTTGAAGGGGTTCCAGGAGGCAGTGAGGACCAGCATCACTTTTCCCCGCTGGCACCTTTGCTGTGGCAGCAAAAGCTGGACGTTTGTCTTTTTTCCTCTGGGGGGCGCCGAAAGTGAAAACCGGTGTTTTTGAGGCTAGAGTGCGCAGGAAAGCAGAGAGGGCCAAATTGTCTGGGGCATTTGAAGGGGTTCCAGGAGGCAGTGAGGACCAGCATCACTTTTCCCCGCTGGCACCTTTGCTGTGGCAGCAAAAGCTGGACGTTTGTCTTTTTTCCTCCGGGGTGCGCCGAAAGTGAAAAAAGGTGCTTTTGAGGCTAGAGTGCGCAGGAAAGCAGAGAGGGCCAAATTGTCTGGGGCATTTGAAGGGGTTCCAGGAGGCAGTGAGGACCAGCATCACTTTTCCCCGCTGGCACCTTTGCTGTGGCAGCAAAAGCTGGACGTTTGTCTTTTTTCCTCCGGAGGGCGCTGATAGTGAAAAAAAGGTGCTTTTGAGGCTAGAGTGCGCAGGAAAGCAGAGAGGGCCAAATTGTCTGGGGCATTTGAAGGGGTTCCAGGAGGCAGTGAGGACCAGCATCACTTTTCCCCGCTGGCACCTTTGCTGTGGCAGCAAAAGCTGGACGTTTGTCTTTTTTCCTCTGGGGGGCGCCGAAAGTGAAAACCGGTGTTTTTGAGGCTAGAGTGCGCAGGAAAGCAGAGAGGGCCAAATTGTCTGGGGCATTTGAAGGGGTTCCAGGAGGCAGTGAGGACCAGCATCACTTTTCCCCGCTGGCACCTTTGCTGTGGCAGCAAAAGCTGGACGTTTGTCTTTTTTGCTCCAAACAGCGCTGATAGTGAAAAAAGGTGCTTTTGAGGCTAGAGTGCGCAGGAAAGCAGAGAGGGCCAAATTGTCTGGGGCATTTGAAGGGGTTCCAGGAGGCAGTGAGGACCAGCATCACTTTTCCCCGCTGGCACCTTTGCTGTGGCAGCAAAAGCTGGACGTTTGTCTTTTTTCCTCTGGGGGGCGCCGAAAGTGAAAAAAGGTGCTTTTGAGGCTAGAGTGCGCAGGAAAGCAGAGAGGGCCAAATTGTCTGGGGCATTTGAAGGGGTTCCAGGAGGCAGTGAGGACCAGCATCACTTTTCCCCGCTGGCACCTTTGCTGTGGCAGCAAAAGCTGGACGTTTGTCTTTTTTCCTCCGGAGGGCGCCAAAAGTGAAAAAAGGTGCTTTTGAGGCTAGAGTGCGCAGGAAAGCAGAGAGGGCCAAATTGTCTGGGGCATTTGAAGGGGTTCCAGGAGGCAGTGAGGACCAGCATCACTTTTCCCCGCTGGCACCTTTGCTGTGGCAGCAAAAGCTGGACGTTTTTTTTTTTTCTTCTAGGGGGCGCCGAAAGTGAAAAAAGGTGCTTTTGAGGCTAGAGTGCGCAGGAAAGCAGAGAGGGCCAAATTGTCTGGGGCATTTGAAGGGGTTCCAGGAGGCAGTGAGGACCAGCATCACTTTTCCCCGCTGGCACCTTTGCTGTGGCAGCAAAAGCTGGACGTTTGTCTTTTTTCCTCTGGGGGGCGCCGAAAGTGAAAACCGGTGTTTTTGAGGCTAGAGTGCGCAGGAAAGCAGAGAGGGCCAAATTGTCTGGGGCATTTGAAGGGGTTCCAGGAGGCAGTGAGGACCAGCATCACTTTTCCCCGCTGGCACCTTTGCTGTGGCAGCAAAAGCTGGACGTTTGTCTTTTTTCCTCTGGGGGGCGCCGAAAGTGAAAACCGGTGTTTTTGAGGCTAGAGTGCGCAGGAAAGCAGAGAGGGCCAAATTGTCTGGGGCATTTGAAGGGGTTCCAGGAGGCAGTGAGGACCAGCATCACTTTTCCCCGCTGGCACCTTTGCTGTGGCAGCAAAAGCTGGACGTTTGTCTTTTTTGCTCCAAGCAGCGGTGAAAGTGAAAAAAGGTGCTTTTGAGGCTAGAGTGCGCAGGAAAGCAGAGAGGGCCAAATTGTCTGGGGCATTTGAAGGGGTTCCAGGAGGCAGTGAGGACCAGCATCACTTTTCCCCGCTGGCACCTTTGCTGTGGCAGCAAAAGCTGGACGTTTGTCTTTTTTGCTCCAAGCAGCGGCGAAAGTGAAAAAAGGTGCTTTTGAGGCTAGAGTGCGCAGGAAAGTAGAGAGGGCCAAATTGTCTGGGGCATTTGAAGGGGTTCCAGGAGGCAGTGAGGACCAGCATCACTTTTCCCCGCTGGCACCTTTGCTGTGGCATCAAAAGCTGGACGTTTTTTTTTTTTCTTCTGGGGGGCGCCGAAAGTGAAAAAAGGTGCTTTTGAGGCTAGAGTGCGCAGGAAAGCAGAGAGGGCCAAATTCTGTGGGGCATTTGAAGGGGTTCCAGGAGGCAGTGAGGACCAGCATCACTTTTCCCCGCTGGCACCTTTGCTGTGGCAGCAAAAGCTGGACGTTTGTCTTTTTTCCTCTGGGGGGCGCCGAAAGTGAAAACCGGTGTTTTTGAGGCTAGAGTGCGCAGGAAAGCAGAGAGGGCCAAATTGTCTGGGGCATTTGAAGGGGTTCCAGGAGGCAGTGAGGACCAGCATCACTTTTCCCCGCTGGCACCTTTGCTGTGGCAGCAAAAGCTGGACGTTTGTCTTTTTTCCTCTGGGGGGCGCCGAAAGTGAAAAAAGGTGCTTTTGAGGCTAGAGTGCGCAGGAAGTAGAGAGGGCCAAATTGTCTGGGGCATTTGAAGGGGTTCCAGGAGGCAGTGAGGACCAGCATCACTTTTCCCCGCTGGCACCTTTGCTGTGGCAGCAAAAGCTGGACGTTTGTCTTTTTTCCTCTGGGGGGCGCCGAAAGTGAAATAGGTGCTTTTGAGGCTAGAGTGCGCAGGAAAGCAGAGAGGGCCAAATTGTCTGGGGCATTTGAAGGGGTTCCAGGAGGCAGTGAGGACCAGCATCACTTTTCCCCGCTGGCACCTTTGCTGTGGCAGCAAAAGCTGGACGTTTGTCTTTTTTCCTCCGGAGGGCGCCGAAAGTGAAAAAAGGTGCTTTTGAGGCTAGAGTGCGCAGGAAAGCAGAGAGGGCCAAATTGTCTGGGGCATTTGAAGGGGTTCCAGGAGGCAGTGAGGACCAGCATCACTTTTCCCCGCTGGCACCTTTGCTGTGGCAGCAAAAGCTGGACGTTTGTCTTTTTTCCTCCGGGGTGCGCCGAAAGTGAAAACCGGTGTTTTTGAGGCTAGAGTGCGCAGGAAAGCAGAGAGGGCCAAATTGTCTGGGGCATTTGAAGGGGTTCCAGGAGGCAGTGAGGACCAGCATCACTTTTCCCCGCTGGCACCTTTGCTGTGGCAGCAAAAGCTGGACGTTTGTCTTTTTTGCTCCAAACAGCGCTGAAAGTGAAAAAAGGTGCTTTTGAGGCTAGAGTGCGCAGGAAAGTAGAGAGGGCCAAATTGTCTGGGGCATTTGAAGGGGTTCCAGGAGGCAGTGAGGACCAGCATGACTTTTCCCCGCTGGCACCTTTGCTGTGGCAGCAAAAGCTGGACGTTTGTCTTTTTTGCTCCGGAGGGCGCCGAAAGTGAAAACCGGTGTTTTTGAGGCTAGAGTGCGCAGGAAAGCAGAGAGGGCCAAATTGTCTGGGGCATTTGAAGGGGTTCCAGGAGGCAGTGAGGACCAGCATCACTTTTCCCCGCTGGCACCTTTGCTGTGGCAGCAAAAGCTGGACGTTTGTCTTTTTTGCTCCAAACAGCGCTGAAAGTGAAAACCGGTGCTTTTGAGGCTAGAGTGCGCAGGAAAGCAGAGAGGGCCAAATTGTCTGGGGCATTTGAAGGGGTTCCAGGAGGCAGTGAGGACCAGCATGACTTTTCCCCGCTGGCACCTTTGCTGTGGCAGCAAAAGCTGGACGTTTGTCTTTTTTCCTCCGGAGGGCGCTGATAGTGAAAAAAAGGTGTTTTTGAGGCTAGAGTGCGCAGGAAAGCAGAGAGGGCCAAATTGTCTGGGGCATTTGAAGGGGTTCCAGGAGGCAGTGAGGACCAGCATCACTTTTCCCCGCTGGCACCTTTGCTGTGGCAGCAAAAGCTGGACGTTTGTCTTTTTTCCTCTGGGGGGCGCCGAAAGTGAAAACCGGTGTTTTTGAGGCTAGAGTGCGCAGGAAAGCAGAGAGGGCCAAATTGTCTGGGGCATTTGAAGGGGTTCCAGGAGGCAGTGAGGACCAGCATCACTTTTCCCCGCTGGCACCTTTGCTGTGGCAGCAAAAGCTGGACGTTTGTCTTTTTTGCTCCAAACAGCGCTGATAGTGAAAAAAGGTGCTTTTGAGGCTAGAGTGCGCAGGAAAGCAGAGAGGGCCAAATTGTCTGGGGCATTTGAAGGGGTTCCAGGAGGCAGTGAGGACCAACCACACTTTTCCCCGCTGGCACCTTTGCTGTGGCAGCAAAAGCTGGACGTTTGTCTTTTTTCCTCTGGGGGGCGCCGAAAGTGAAAAAAGGTGCTTTTGAGGCTAGAGTGCGCAGGAAAGCAGAGAGGGCCAAATTGTCTGGGGCATTTGAAGGGGTTCCAGGAGGCAGTGAGGACCAGCATCACTTTTCCCCGCTGGCACCTTTGCTGTGGCAGCAAAAGCTGGACGTTTGTCTTTTTTCCTCCGGAGGGCGCCAAAAGTGAAAAAAGGTGCTTTTGAGGCTAGAGTGCGCAGGAAAGCAGAGAGGGCCAAATTGTCTGGGGCATTTGAAGGGGTTCCAGGAGGCAGTGAGGACCAGCATCACTTTTCCCCGCTGGCACCTTTGCTGTGGCAGCAAAAGCTGGACGTTTTTTTTTTTTCTTCTGGGGGGCGCCGAAAGTGAAAAAAGGTGCTTTTGAGGCTAGAGTGCGCAGGAAAGCAGAGAGGGCCAAATTGTCTGGGGCATTTGAAGGGGTTCCAGGAGGCAGTGAGGACCAGCATCACTTTTCCCCGCTGGCACCTTTGCTGTGGCAGCAAAAGCTGGACGTTTGTCTTTTTTCCTCTGGGGGGCGCCGAAAGTGAAAACCGGTGTTTTTGAGGCTAGAGTGCGCAGGAAAGCAGAGAGGGCCAAATTGTCTGGGGCATTTGAAGGGGTTCCAGGAGGCAGTGAGGACCAGCATCACTTTTCCCCGCTGGCACCTTTGCTGTGGCAGCAAAAGCTGGACGTTTGTCTTTTTTCCTCTGGGGGGCGCCGAAAGTGAAAACCGGTGTTTTTGAGGCTAGAGTGCGCAGGAAAGCAGAGAGGGCCAAATTGTCTGGGGCATTTGAAGGGGTTCCAGGAGGCAGTGAGGACCAGCATCACTTTTCCCCGCTGGCACCTTTGCTGTGGCAGCAAAAGCTGGACGTTTGTCTTTTTTGCTCCAAGCAGCGGTGAAAGTGAAAAAAGGTGCTTTTGAGGCTAGAGTGCGCAGGAAAGCAGAGAGGGCCAAATTGTCTGGGGCATTTGAAGGGGTTCCAGGAGGCAGTGAGGACCAGCATCACTTTTCCCCGCTGGCACCTTTGCTGTGGCAGCAAAAGCTGGACGTTTGTCTTTTTTGCTCCAAGCGGCGCCGAAAGTGAAAAAAGGTGCTTTTGAGGCTAGAGTGCGCAGGAAAGTAGAGAGGGCCAAATTGTCTGGGGCATTTGAAGGGGTTCCAGGAGGCAGTGAGGACCAGCATCACTTTTCCCCGCTGGCACCTTTGCTGTGGCAGCAAAAGCTGGACGTTTGTCTTTTTTCCTCTGGGGGGCGCCGAAAGTGAAAACCGGTGTTTTTGAGGCTAGAGTGCGCAGGAAAGCAGAGAGGGCCAAATTGTCTGGGGCATTTGAAGGGGTTCCAGGAGGCAGTGAGGACCAGCATCACTTTTCCCCGCTGGCACCTTTGCTGTGGCAGCAAAAGCTGGACGTTTGTCTTTTTTGCTCCGGAGGGCGCTGATAGTGAAAAAAGGTGCTTTTGAGGCTAGAGTGCGCAGGAAAGCAGAGAGGGCCAAATTGTCTGGGGCATTTGAAGGGGTTCCAGGAGGCAGTGAGGACCAGCATCACTTTTCCCCGCTGGCACCTTTGCTGTGGCAGCAAAAGCTGGACGTTTTTTTTTTTTTCTTCTGGGGGGCGCCGAAAGTGAAAAAAGGTGCTTTTGAGGCTAGAGTGCGCAGGAAAGCAGAGAGGGCCAAATTGTCTGGGGCATTTGAAGGGGTTCCAGGAGGCAGTGAGGACCAGCATCACTTTTCCCCGCTGGCACCTTTGCTGTGGCAGCAAAAGCTGGACGTTTGTCTTTTTTCCTCTGGGGGGCGCCGAAAGTGAAAAAAGGTGCTTTTGAGGCTAGAGTGCGCAGGAAAGCAGAGAGGGCCAAATTGTCTGGGGCATTTGAAGGGGTTCCAGGAGGCAGTGAGGACCAGCATCACTTTTCCCCGCTGGCACCTTTGCTGTGGCAGCAAAAGCTGGACGTTTGTCTTTTTTCCTCTGGGGGGCGCCGAAAGTGAAAAAAGGTGTTTTTGAGGCTAGAGTGCGCAGGAAAGCAGAGAGGGCCAAATTGTCTGGGGCATTTGAAGGGGTTCCAGGAGGCAGTGAGGACCAGCATGACTTTTCCCCGCTGGCACCTTTGCTGTGGCAGCAAAAGCTGGACGTTTGTCTTTTTTCCTCTGGGGGGCGCCGAAAGTGAAAAAAGGTGCTTTTGAGGCTAGAGTGCGCAGGAAAGCAGAGAGGGCCAAATTGTCTGGGGCATTTGAAGGGGTTCCAGGAGGCAGTGAGGACCAGCATCACTTTTCCCCGCTGGCACCTTTGCTGTGGCAGCAAAAGCTGGACGTTTGTCTTTTTTCCTCTGGGGGGCGCCGAAAGTGAAATAGGTGCTTTTGAGGCTAGAGTGCGCAGGAAAGCAGAGAGGGCCAAATTGTCTGGGGCATTTGAAGGGGTTCCAGGAGGCAGTGAGGACCAGCATCACTTTTCCCCGCTGGCACCTTTGCTGTGGCAGCAAAAGCTGGACGTTTGTCTTTTTTCCTCCGGAGGGCGCCGAAAGTGAAAAAAGGTGCTTTTGAGGCTAGAGTGCGCAGGAAAGCAGAGAGGGCCAAATTGTCTGGGGCATTTGAAGGGGTTCCAGGAGGCAGTGAGGACCAGCATGACTTTTCCCCGCTGGCACCTTTGCTGTGGCAGCAAAAGCTGGACGTTTGTCTTTTTTCCTCCGGGGTGCGCCGAAAGTGAAAACCGGTGTTTTTGAGGCTAGAGTGCGCAGGAAAGCAGAGAGGGCCAAATTGTCTGGGGCATTTGAAGGGGTTCCAGGAGGCAGTGAGGACCAGCATCACTTTTCCCCGCTGGCACCTTTGCTGTGGCAGCAAAAGCTGGACGTTTGTCTTTTTTGCTCCAAACAGCGCTGAAAGTGAAAACCGGTGTTTTTGAGGCTAGAGTGCGCAGGAAAGCAGAGAGGGCCAAATTGTGTGGGGCATTTGAAGGGGTTCCAGGAGGCAGTGAGGACCAGCATGACTTTTCCCCGCTGGCACCTTTGCTGTGGCAGCAAAAGCTGGACGTTTGTCTTTTTTCCTCTGGGGGGCGCCGAAAGTGAAAAAAGGTGCTTTTGAGGCTAGAGTGCGCAGGAAAGCAGAGAGGGCCAAATTGTCTGGGGCATTTGAAGGGGTTCCAGGAGGCAGTGAGGACCAGCATCACTTTTCCCCGCTGGCACCTTTGCTGTGGCAGCAAAAGCTGGACTTTTGTCTTTTTTCCTCCGGAGGGCGCTGATAGTGAAAAAAAGGTGCTTTTGAGGCTAGAGTGCGCAGGAAAGCAGAGAGGGCCAAATTGTCTGGGGCATTTGAAGGGGTTCCAGGAGGCAGTGAGGACCAGCATCACTTTTCCCCGCTGGCACCTTTGCTGTGGCAGCAAAAGCTGGACGTTTGTCTTTTTTCCTCTGGGGGGCGCCGAAAGTGAAAAAAGGTGCTTTTGAGGCTAGAGTGCGCAGGAAAGCAGAGAGGGCCAAATTGTCTGGGGCATTTGAAGGGGTTCCAGGAGGCAGTGAGGACCAGCATGACTTTTCCCCGCTGGCACCTTTGCTGTGGCAGCAAAAGCTGGACGTTTGTCTTTTTTGCTCCGGAGGGCGCCGAAAGTGAAAAAAGGTGCTTTTGAGGCTAGAGTGCGCAGGAAAGCAGAGAGGGCCAAATTGTCTGGGGCATTTGAAGGGGTTCCAGGAGGCAGTGAGGACCAGCATGACTTTTCCCCGCTGGCACCTTTGCTGTGGCAGCAAAAGCTGGACGTTTGTCTTTTTTCCTCTGGGGGGCGCCGAAAGTGAAAACCGGTGTTTTTGAGGCTAGAGTGCGCAGGAAAGCAGAGAGGGCCAAATTGTCTGGGGCATTTGAAGGGGTTCCAGGAGGCAGTGAGGACCAGCATCACTTTTCCCCGCTGGCACCTTTGCTGTGGCAGCAAAAGCTGGACGTTTTTTTTTTTTTCTTCTGGGGGGTGCCGAAAGTGAAAAAAGGTGCTTTTGAGGCTAGAGTGCGCAGGAAAGCAGAGAGGGCCAAATTGTCTGGGGCATTTGAAGGGGTTCCAGGAGGCAGTGAGGACCAGCATCACTTTTCCCCGCTGGCACCTTTGCTGTGGCAGCAAAAGCTGGACGTTTGTCTTCTTTGCTCCAAACAGCGCTGATAGTGAAAAAAGGTGCTTTTGAGGCTAGAGTGCGCAGGAAAGCAGAGAGGGCCAAATTGTCTGGGGCATTTGACGGGGTTCCAGGAGGCAGTGAGGACCAGCATCACTTTTCCCCGCTGGCACCTTTGCTGTGGCAGCAAAAGCTGGACGTTTGTCTTTTTTCCTCTGGGGGGCGCCGAAAGTGAAAACCGGTGTTTTTGAGGCTAGAGTGCGCAGGAAAGCAGAGAGGGCCAAATTGTCTGGGGCATTTGAAGGGGTTCCAGGAGGCAGTGAGGACCAGCATCACTTTTCCCCGCTGGCACCTTTGCTGTGGCAGCAAAAGCTGGACGTTTGTCTTTTTTCCTCCGGAGGGCGCTGATAGTGAAAAAAAGGTGCTTTTGAGGCTAGAGTGCGCAGGAAAGCAGAGAGGGCCAAATTGTCTGGGGCATTTGAAGGGGTTCCAGGAGGCAGTGAGGACCAGCATCACTTTTCCCCGCTGGCACCTTTGCTGTGGCAGCAAAAGCTGGACGTTTGTCTTTTTTCCTCTGGGGGGCGCCGAAAGTGAAAAAAGGTGCTTTTGAGGCTAGAGTGCGCAGGAAAGCAGAGAGGGCCAAATTGTCTGGGGCATTTGAAGGGGTTCCAGGAGGCAGTGAGGACCAGCATGACTTTTCCCCGCTGGCACCTTTGCTGTGGCAGCAAAAGCTGGACGTTTGTCTTTTTTCCTCTGGGGGGCGCCTAAAGTGAAAAAAGGTGCTTTTGAGGCTAGAGTGCGCAGGAAAGTAGAGAGGGCCAAATTGTCTGGGGCATTTGAAGGGGTTCCAGGAGGCAGTGAGGACCAGCATCACTTTTCCCCGCTGGCACCTTTGCTGTGGCAGCAAAAGCTGGACGTTTGTCTTTTTTCCTCTGGGGGGCGCCGAAAGTGAAATAGGTGCTTTTGAGGCTAGAGTGCGCAGGAAAGCAGAGAGGGCCAAATTGTCTGGGGCATTTGAAGGGGTTCCAGGAGGCAGTGAGGACCAGCATCACTTTTCCCCGCTGGCACCTTTGCTGTGGCAGCAAAAGCTGGACGTTTGTCTTTTTTCCTCCGGAGGGCGCCGAAAGTGAAAAAAGGTGCTTTTGAGGCTAGAGTGCGCAGGAAAGCAGAGAGGGCCAAATTGTCTGGGGCATTTGAAGGGGTTCCAGGAGGCAGTGAGGACCAGCATCACTTTTCCCCGCTGGCACCTTTGCTGTGGCAGCAAAAGCTGGACGTTTGTCTTTTTTCCTCCGGGGTGCGCCGAAAGTGAAAACCGGTGTTTTTGAGGCTAGAGTGCGCAGGAAAGCAGAGAGGGCCAAATTGTCTGGGGCATTTGAAGGGGTTCCAGGAGGCAGTGAGGACCAGCATCACTTTTCCCCGCTGGCACCTTTGCTGTGGCAGCAAAAGCTGGACGTTTGTCTTTTTTGCTCCAAACAGCGCTGAAAGTGAAAACCGGTGTTTTTGAGGCTAGAGTGCGCAGGAAAGCAGAGAGGGCCAAATTGTCTGGGGCATTTGACGGGGTTCCAGGAGGCAGTGAGGACCAGCATCACTTTTCCCCGCTGGCACCTTTGCTGTGGCAGCAAAAGCTGGACGTTTGTCTTTTTTCCTCTGGGGGGCGCCGAAAGTGAAAAAAGGTGCTTTTGAGGCTAGAGTGCGCAGGAAAGCAGAGAGGGCCAAATTGTCTGGGGCATTTGAAGGGGTTCCAGGAGGCAGTGAGGACCAGCATGACTTTTCCCCGCTGGCACCTTTGCTGTGGCAGCAAAAGCTGGACGTTTGTCTTTTTTCCTCTGGGGGGCGCCGAAAGTGAAAAAAGGTGCTTTTGAGGCTAGAGTGCGCAGGAAAGCAGAGAGGGCCAAATTGTCTGGGGCATTTGAAGGGGTTCCAGGAGGCAGTGAGGACCAGCATCACTTTTCCCCGCTGGCACCTTTGCTGTGGCAGCAAAAGCTGGACGTTTGTCTTTTTTCCTCCGGAGGGCGCCGAAAGTGAAAACCGGTGCTTTTGAGGCTAGAGTGCGCAGGAAAGCAGAGAGGGCCAAATTGTCTGGGGCATTTGAAGGGGTTCCAGGAGGCAGTGAGGACCAGCATGACTTTTCCCCGCTGGCACCTTTGCTGTGGCAGCAAAAGCTGGACGTTTGTCTTTTTTCCTCTGGGGGGCGCCTAAAGTGAAAAAAGGTGCTTTTGAGGCTAGAGTGCGCAGGAAAGTAGAGAGGGCCAAATTGTCTGGGGCATTTGAAGGGGTTCCAGGAGGCAGTGAGGACCAGCATCACTTTTCCCCGCTGGCACCTTTGCTGTGGCAGCAAAAGCTGGACGTTTGTCTTTTTTCCTCTGGGGGGCGCCGAAAGTGAAATAGGTGCTTTTGAGGCTAGAGTGCGCAGGAAAGCAGAGAGGGCCAAATTGTCTGGGGCATTTGAAGGGGTTCCAGGAGGCAGTGAGGACCAGCATCACTTTTCCCCGCTGGCACCTTTGCTGTGGCAGCAAAAGCTGGACGTTTGTCTTTTTTCCTCCGGAGGGCGCCGAAAGTGAAAAAAGGTGCTTTTGAGGCTAGAGTGCGCAGGAAAGCAGAGAGGGCCAAATTGTCTGGGGCATTTGAAGGGGTTCCAGGAGGCAGTGAGGACCAGCATCACTTTTCCCCGCTGGCACCTTTGCTGTGGCAGCAAAAGCTGGACGTTTGTCTTTTTTCCTCCGGGGTGCGCCGAAAGTGAAAACCGGTGTTTTTGAGGCTAGAGTGCGCAGGAAAGCAGAGAGGGCCAAATTGTCTGGGGCATTTGAAGGGGTTCCAGGAGGCAGTGAGGACCAGCATCACTTTTCCCCGCTGGCACCTTTGCTGTGGCAGCAAAAGCTGGACGTTTGTCTTTTTTGCTCCAAACAGCGCTGAAAGTGAAAACCGGTGTTTTTGAGGCTAGAGTGCGCAGGAAAGCAGAGAGGGCCAAATTGTCTGGGGCATTTGACGGGGTTCCAGGAGGCAGTGAGGACCAGCATCACTTTTCCCCGCTGGCACCTTTGCTGTGGCAGCAAAAGCTGGACGTTTGTCTTTTTTCCTCTGGGGGGCGCCGAAAGTGAAAAAAGGTGCTTTTGAGGCTAGAGTGCGCAGGAAAGCAGAGAGGGCCAAATTGTCTGGGGCATTTGAAGGGGTTCCAGGAGGCAGTGAGGACCAGCATGACTTTTCCCCGCTGGCACCTTTGCTGTGGCAGCAAAAGCTGGACGTTTGTCTTTTTTCCTCTGGGGGGCGCCGAAAGTGAAAAAAGGTGCTTTTGAGGCTAGAGTGCGCAGGAAAGCAGAGAGGGCCAAATTGTCTGGGGCATTTGAAGGGGTTCCAGGAGGCAGTGAGGACCAGCATCACTTTTCCCCGCTGGCACCTTTGCTGTGGCAGCAAAAGCTGGACGTTTGTCTTTTTTCCTCCGGAGGGCGCCGAAAGTGAAAACCGGTGCTTTTGAGGCTAGAGTGCGCAGGAAAGCAGAGAGGGCCAAATTGTCTGGGGCATTTGAAGGGGTTCCAGGAGGCAGTGAGGACCAGCATCACTTTTCCCCGCTGGCACCTTTGCTGTGGCAGCAAAAGCTGGACGTTTGTCTTTTTTCCTCCGGGTGCGCCGAATGTGAAAACCGGTGTTTTTGAGGCTAGAGTGCGCAGGAAAGCAGAGAGGGCCAAATTGTCTGGGGCATTTGAAGGGGTTCCAGGAGGCAGTGAGGACCAGCATCACTTTTCCCCGCTGGCACCTTTGCTGTGGCAGCAAAAGCTGGACGTTTGTCTTTTTTGCTCCAAACAGCGCTGAAAGTGAAAACCGGTGTTTTTGAGGCTAGAGTGCGCAGGAAAGCAGAGAGGGCCAAATTGTCTGGGGCATTTGACGGGGTTCCAGGAGGCAGTGAGGACCAGCATCACTTTTCCCCGCTGGCACCTTTGCTGTGGCAGCAAAAGCTGGACATTTGTCTTTTTTCCTCTGGGGGGCGCCGAAAGTGAAAACCGGTGTTTTTGAGGCTAGAGTGCGCAGGAAAGCAGAGAGGGCCAAATTGTCTGGGGCATTTGAAGGGGTTCCAGGAGGCAGTGAGGACCAGCATGACTTTTCCCCGCTGGCACCTTTGCTGTGGCAGCAAAAGCTGGACGTTTGTCTTTTTTCCTCTGGGGGCGCCGAAAGTGAAAAAAGGTGCTTTTGAGGCTAGAGTGCGCAGGAAAGCAGAGAGGGCCAAATTGTCTGGGGCATTTGAAGGGGTTCCAGGAGGCAGTGAGGACCAGCATCACTTTTCCCCGCTGGCACCTTTGCTGTGGCAGCAAAAGCTGGACGTTTGTCTTTTTTCCTCCGGAAGGCGCTGATAGTGAAAAAAAGGTGCTTTTGAGGCTAGAGTGCGCAGGAAAGCAGAGAGGGCCAAATTGTCTGGGGCATTTGAAGGGGTTCCAGGAGGCAGTGAGGACCAGCATCACTTTTCCCCGCTGGCACCTTTGCTGTGGCAGCAAAAGCTGGACGTTTGTCTTCTTTGCTCCAAACAGCGCTGATAGTGAAAAAAGGTGCTTTTGAGGCTAGAGTGCGCAGGAAAGCAGAGAGGGCCAAATTGTCTGGGGCATTTGACGGGGTTCCAGGAGGCAGTGAGGACCAGCATCACTTTTCCCCGCTGGCACCTTTGCTGTGGCAGCAAAAGCTGGACGTTTGTCTTTTTTCCTCTGGGGGGCGCCGAAAGTGAAAACCGGTGTTTTTGAGGCTAGAGTGCGCAGGAAAGCAGAGAGGGCCAAATTGTGTGGGGCATTTGAAGGGGTTCCAGGAGGCAGTGAGGACCAGCATCACTTTTCCCCGCTGGCACCTTTGCTGTGGCAGCAAAAGCTGGACGTTTGTCTTTTTTCCTCTGGGGGGCGCCGAAAGTGAAAAAAGGTGCTTTGAGGCTAGAGTGCGCAGTAAAGCAGAGAGGGCCAAATTGTCTGGGGCATTTGAAGGGGTTCCAGGAGGCAGTGAGGACCAGCATCACTTTTCCCCGCTGGCACCTTTGCTGTGGCAGCAAAAGCTGGACGTTTGTCTTTTTTCCTCCGGAGGGCGCTGATAGTGAAAAAAAGGTGCTTTTGAGGCTAGAGTGCGCAGGAAAGCAGAGAGGGCCAAATTGTCTGGGGCATTTGAAGGGGTTCCAGGAGGCAGTGAGGACCAGCATCACTTTTCCCCGCTGGCACCTTTGCTGTGGCAGCAAAAACTGGACGTTTGTCTTTTTTCCTCTGGGGGGCGCCGAAAGTGAAAAAAGGTGTTTTTGAGGCTAGAGTGCGCAGGAAAGCAGAGAGGGCCAAATTGTCTGGGGCATTTGAAGGGGTTCCAGGAGGCAGTGAGGACCAGCATGACTTTTCCCCGCTGGCACCTTTGCTGTGGCAGCAAAAGCTGGACGTTTGTCTTTTTTCCTCTGGGGGCGCCGAAAGTGAAAAAAGGTGCTTTTGAGGCTAGAGTGCGCAGGAAAGTAGAGAGGGCCAAATTGTCTGGGGCATTTGAAGGGGTTCCAGGAGGCAGTGAGGACCAGCATCACTTTTCCCCGCTGGCACCTTTGCTGTGGCAGCAAAAGCTGGACGTTTGTCTTTTTTCCTCTGGGGGGCGCCGAAAGTGAAATAGGTGCTTTTGAGGCTAGAGTGCGCAGGAAAGCAGAGAGGGCCAAATTGTCTGGGGCATTTGAAGGGGTTCCAGGAGGCAGTGAGGACCAGCATCACTTTTCCCCGCTGGCACCTTTGCTGTGGCAGCAAAAGCTGGACGTTTGTCTTTTTTCCTCCGGAGGGCGCCGAAAGTGAAAAAAGGTGCTTTTGAGGCTAGAGTGCGCAGGAAAGCAGAGAGGGCCAAATTGTCTGGGGCATTTGACGGGGTTCCAGGAGGCAGTGAGGACCAGCATGACTTTTCCCCGCTGGCACCTTTGCTGTGGCAGCAAAAGGTGGACGTTTGTCTTTTTTCCTC